>NC_081227.1:5885136-6177636 GCF_902713425.1 Acipenser ruthenus | reverse complement strand
TACCTGCTCTGTGGATGGTCGGACACACAGACAGGCAGGCAGACAAACTGACAGACAGACAGACAGACAGACAGACAGGCAGGCAGACAGACAGTCACACACAGACAGACAGGCAGAGACTGCAGTACAGGAGTCAGCCTCACCTTTCACTTTCACAGGCCCTAGAGTACGTTTAAATTTAATTGAGATCAAATGAAAAACTCCAGCGCCTTTCTGCTGTGCCCCGAGGGGCCTCCCTCCCCCTCCGAGAGGGGAAAGCCAAGCCCTTTCTGAACGATTTATAAGATTAACAATAAGGACTCTATTATTGAGTGTTGTTGAAGCGGTGATTGATTTAATGACTTGCTCCTGTGATTTAATATGCTTTCCAGAAAGCAGAAGAGACTGGAGAACAGAGCCGTCACAAGCTGTGATGATGACGGAACGATTCAGCCACTAAACATTCTCACCCTGCACCCACAGTGACCCCTATGGACTGGAGGGTGGAGACGCTGTCTGGAATCTGGATGGTTTGCACCATTACTAATTTTAATGACTACATAGTTGCTGCATTTGTACTCCATTACAGATGCACAGCAGGAACAGGTGTACCCCTTCAGTAGCACTATTCACCCTTAAAAACCACTTCTTAAAGAGTACTGGTGTAACTAAGTTAATATAATTTACCACACTTACCATATTAAAGTGTACTGTTAAATCTTTGACTGTGGCTACTGACTTTACATTGTACAGTAGTAGTAGTAAACGAGAATAGCTTAGAAGTACAAATCAGTGCCTTGTTTGATGGTAAAATGGCAGTATGCTGCAGTATTAGGACCAGGTCTGTGGTGATTGTTCACAAGTTAGTGAGATTCTATGTAAGGCTTTTTTTTCTTGTCTCTGCAAGTGACTGACATTACTTACTTTAATTGGATGTCCTTCATCGCTTGGCAATTTAATGGGATGCCTGCATTGGGCCGTCTGTAAGTCAGCCCTGCATGTAATATTATTGGGATACTGCTCGGAGCTTGATAGACTGTAGGATGCAAAACATAAATACAGAAAATGACAGTTTAATATATCTCCCTGACACATTACTTTTCAAATAAAAGAGAAAGATTGTTAGCCTCCTGCGTTCTGAAATACTGCTTAAAACACCTCAGTACGTTTTCTCATTACCCATAAAACAGACTTCACAGGCTCATCTAACCGGGGCTTTACAAGAACGTTATCCCCTGAGCTCACTTACTTTTGACACATCCTGCTCTCTCTCTGTATCTCTAGACACGTGTTTGATATTCTTTTTACCCCCCAAAACAGGTCACTACAATGATGACTGAAAGAAGCAGTATGCCATTAAAATGCATATCTATACACAGGGTACACCCCTTGTGGTTCTGCATTGGTAGTAAACACTTGGGCTACCGATTCACTTGTCAGAACCCTTGTTCTTTAAAATCTTTTGCATACGGGTATACTAAGAGACCATTCAGGAATACCAAGATATGTAGTAAGAAAGGGGTCTGCATAGGTTGAAACAGGCAAGAAATCCAATGCCTTGCATTTATCTTTCCCAGCATTCGCTCCAGAGCTGCCCTGAGTCATGAGTAAGGCTTGGTTCCTAACACCGCCCCGTCTTGCCATGTTTAACAATGTTGATCATCTGAGGCATCACTTCCAGACTCATTGCACAACTACCATACTTTATACATAGCATGTGCACAGCGTCCGTGGGAGCTTTACAAAACAAATAAACTGCCAAAAGAGCTCCAGTGAATGGCCCAATCAAAGAGATTTGTTTTGAGCATATGTTTAAAAATACTGACAGACGCAGCCTTCTGGATGCAATTTGAAAGTGAGCTCCACAGTGAAGCAGCTTGAAAACTAAAAGCCCTTGAACCGCAGGTTTTTAATGGAGTTCTCGATTCAATTGAGACTCAGTCTTCTCTTGCAGCTGGGAGACTTCATGGCCTAAACATCTAACGTCCTTGTGCCTGTATCCAGACAAAAGCTCCATCTCCTGCAGCTGCAATCTAACACTTCAGCTAGAGCCTATTTATAAGGGACTTTAACGTCAATCCTCTGCAGCTCTTCTTTAGTTTAACAGTTTGTGTGCAGTCTTGTCTACCATTCATCCCAACATCCCCAGAGATCTTGCTCAAAGCATGAAATCACCTTCTGAATGAATGAGAGCCACTGCACTCCTCAAATATAGCGCTGTCGTGGTGAGAACAGTAAGCCCTGAGAACAATACATCTCTTAATGCACGCAGTCTGAAGATCTGCCAAGCAGGTGTGCTGGTACATGCACACCTCCCATAGCGATGGGGAAAGTCCTAATAGAAATTCTTCTTCTTAATGCTGTACATATGCATGGGTGCACATGTAGGCAAGCGTGAACATGTGTTTGCGAGAGATTGGGAGTGTTTGTTTTAATTAGTCTGTTGCCAAAGGAAAGAGACAAGCCAATCAGTTGTATTGTTTTTTTTTTTTAATTAAATACTACCTACTATCTACTAGCCTCTGGTACTCTTATGCTGTCAGGAACCATGTTGGTAACCGATATTAGCTTCTGAGTCCCTAGTTATAGTTATAATTCTGTTCTCTAATGGCTTGCATTGTGAGTGTGCCTCAGAGGGGTAATGGAAGGAACAGTTCAGTCTCAATGCCTCAAGCCTGCCCTCGACTGGAGGGAACCCTTTCTCTTAGGGGGTGAGGGAGGGAGCAGTTCAGCCTCCGTGCCTCAAGCCTGCCCTGGACTGGTGGGACCCCCCTTTTTCTTAGGGTGGTGAGATAGGGAGCTGTTACGACTCAATGCCACAAGCCTGCAATGAACTGGAGGGAGCACACGTTCTCTTAGAGTGGTAAGTGAGTAGTTTAGGTTGTCTTTCTGTTCAATCCGTGACCTCTGTAGTGTTCAGGATATGGGCTCCTTTTCTTTAAGGACCAAGCTGAAACTCAATTCCAAAACAAACCAGACCTCCAGACGTGACAGCTTCAGTGCATTAATCAAGCACCAGCTTCCTGGAACTCTCTTTTTGTTTTTAGAAGGGGAAGTTCGTTTTTTCCCCTAGGGGGTGGTTGTGGAATGAATCAAGTACCTTTCCACCCACTCTTGCCACCTGATGCTAATGCACCGCAGCCCTTTGGGGCACTTACATTTCATCACAACCCAGCTTTAAAGCATGTTAACACTACACCAGCGCTGCATTACAGAAAAGAAAATAGCTGGGGAACAGGTGTGGGAACTGAAATGACAGACTCATCAAATAGAGTGAAAGATTAAGAAAAGCTCTTGGTTGTGTTGGTGTTTCAGTTGGTTTTGGACTTTTTCAACCACACGCTTGTACAAAGCACAAGTCACAACCTATTATTTAAGTCTTCTACTCGGTGTCTTATCGGAAAGCGAGTGTACCATTCTGCTATTATAGAATAGATTGTGATTGAGTGTTATTGTTAAAGTTTGGAGGAACGTCAGTTTAACTTATTTTACTCTAAAGGGTGCAAACAGACCATAAACTGGTCCCTGATTTGCGCAGGCATTTCCAGTAGAATGAACAGCTGTAGAAGCAGCTTGTACGGGCAGAGCACAGCGTGCAGAGAGAGAGACAGAGTGGAAGTGAGAGAGTGGGAGTGAGAGAGTGGGAGTGAGAGGGTGGGAGGGATAGGGTGGGAAGGGTCGGCCGAGATCGCCAAAGTCAACCCTGCACTGCTGCTTGTTCTCATTGACTTCCACCCCGCAGTTTATTAGCGTTGTTTGACTGCCCTAAATAATGAATTGAAAATCAATGCTTTCTGAGGGACTTCAATAGAAAACCTGCATTGTACTGTAGCTGCTGACAACTGGTGTAGTTTGCATGGCGTGATCGATAGCATATCAGAGAGGAAAACACAAACTTTACAACACACAGCGTTACACTTACACGGTTGTGGTCGGCCTCGGTAAACCACAAGACAGGAAAGTACAGGTCTTAACAGATGCAGAGAGTTTCATTTATTTAACCAGGTAAAAGAGAGGCTTCGTAGGGGAAATGAGGCGATTGGGATCCGTGAGAGGATTAGAGTGATGAGCGCGACATTAATATTGGACAGTTCAAAGAGCTGTCACTGTAAGATTTATAACTGAAAACTTCAACAACTGTACCAGCGATGATGTATGACGGAGGACCACGTCTGTCTGCTTATGAAACATTTATCAAATTAGCAAAAGGAAATTTTATGCATTATTACCGGACGCATGCACAAATAAATGCAAAAATAAGGGACATTGAACACTGGTCTCAATTTCAAGAAGACAGTAAGCTTGCTGTAAAAAAAGAAAGAAAAAACACAGTTTCACAAACGCTTTAAACAATCAAGAATCAATGCTTATGAATACTTTAATCCCAAGATTTATAAGTATTGATATTCCCCTAGTTGTGCAATGTGAGCTTATCTTTAAATGAGCTGCAGATCTTGTGGATTTACTTAAATGGAAGCGAGTAAATCAATGTGATAGACATTTCAAATCATGGCATGCTTTCTTTGCACAGACCACTGCTTACAACAAGCGTTAAGACCTGTATCTAGATGTGAAGGGGTGGGTTCAATTAAAGAGTTCAAGTCATTTCACTGTACAAAGGAATTCAGGCTCAGAATATATGTGTGAAAATTCAAGCTTTACAACAGTTGAGGGATTGTTTGGTTGTGGGCTGGGGATCCTGCTATGTTGAAGTTGGATTGAATAATGCTGTAAGGGTTAACGCATGCAGACTAGCTATTTGTGTTTTATTAAAGCACCTCAGAGGCCAGGCTGAAGGTAACCCTTAATGAAAGGGAAGGTGGTCGACCAGGACTATAAAAAACAACTAGAATCGATCTGTCTGTCTTGACCTGCGAGTGGGCAGTGTTTAGCATGTATCTGTTTGTTTGAACTCTACATTTTTATAAAGGTTTCAACAATGAAGAGCTACGTGTCACTTAGGCACGTTCTTCGCAGTGGTCGATCCTGCCATTTCAAAATTGACAGCGTGAAATATGAAGTTAATGTAAGTCTATATGAAGTTAATGTAAGAATCTATGTAAAGTTGAAAGGCCTTTGGGTGATTTATTGGTTTAAGATGAGGACTAAGTTGCTATTGATTGCACCAATGATATAATCCACACAGGCATCACATTGAAATGTACACACATTGTGACCTGAGGTGTTTTTTTAATTGACTGGGTCATACGTGAGGGCATCTGTTTGACTACCTCGTGCTCCATTCGATACAACAGGGAAATGTAAAAGCTGAACCTTGACCCAATGATATTCAATGGCAGGGACAGTGGCAATGCAATAGTTCTATACTAAGAGGTAATGGAAGCAACGGGGTGGCTACAATGATATGGGACTGCCATTGCTAGAATGGAGCCACATTCATGCAACAAAACAGTCCAACCCAATACACTTATGTCAATTCATTGCAATGTTGGGACCACACTGTGAAGTCCAGATCCATTGTGTTGTTCTTGCTGCTATTGCTGTGGTCTTCTATTGAACCGGCTGGTTTCTTCTGAGTTATTCACTGGTATTATTACAGGGTCCCAGTGGGGTTGTTTGAAACTTTCTGGAAAAGGAAAGATTATTTTTTGAGATGCTTTCTTTAGGTTACACTGTTTATGCCTTTATAGTTAAGGAACATGCATCACATTAATAATACATTAATTAAGAAGTTCTTTAATCAGAGCTTTTATAAGATTGTATTTGATAAATAACTTTTTTTTTCCTGCTTCAAATCTTGAATACCCAAACTTCGGTATGGTTTGAGTTTCGGATGTGTGCACATTACTTGACAAAGTGACGATTGGTTTGGTTGGTTAAATAAAAACACTTTTATTTCTCCACCTTTCAATTACATGTTTGTAGATAATGTGATCATTTAATCATCATCTTCATTAAGAGGCCAAGAAAACTGGGATTAAGAAAGAAAGTAAAACTAGAACATGTTATCAGAGCTACATGGTACTGCACACTATGAAGACTCCCTCATTTTCTGGCCAGTCAGTGCAGTATCTGTCTTCCTTTGACATGTAACCCTCTATTGTATTGCATAATGCACAATTGACAATGCTATAATGTATCTCTCTTGCAGTATTGAAATATGAATGTGTTACCCAAAATTGAATTCATGCAATAGAGGGTTAGTGCTGGTTGTGGAAAACAATCCTACAATGTTTACAAAGACCATGCAATCAATCAATCTGATATTTCAATTTTCTATCCAGGTGTCCCACGGAGCTGTACGCAAGGATAAAATGAGAGCAGTAACATTCACAGCTCTGCGATGAATGGCGGGTTCAGCTGTCTAGCATTTTGAGACAGCTGTGAAAGGTGCCACGGACACTCAGAGAACTGGAAATGAGATCAGGTTAGGGAAAAGGAAAAGAAAAAGTTTCAAAATGACATGAAATTATTACAAAAGGGTTTGGTAAAAGCTGAAGACTTCACTGTGAATCAGTGATGACAGATCTCCGAGTCTTGTAACGTTATGCTATGTTTGCGAGCAATATAACAGAGACTGTAATGCATATTATGTGAGTGCTAAAGAAAAAAAATCTGTAGCGTTTGGGGGAAAAAATGGTGTTTCAAATAATTGGACACTGAAGAACCAAATACAGCGATTAAGGACGGGGAGAATGGGGTTATTCAACCCAGTAATCCGCAAAAGGCCACACACTTCTCACTTGTGACAGCCCTCTGAGATTAGCACTCAAAAAACCTCGAGGATTACCAGATTGGCTTTTTTAGTCTGATAGCAATGGACTTGTTTAGTAACTTCTGGGTCACAGGTTTAATCCACATTTAATCCCCGCTTTGAAATTCTGGACAGAGAGTATCGTGATATAATCTCACTAAAGTGTATGTGTGTGTGCGCGCGTGTGTGTGTGTGTGTGTGTGTGTGTGTGTGTGTGTGTGCGTGTGTGTGTGTGTGTAAAAAGTATGTACTGTCATTAGGGATTCTGACCCCCTGCATATGAGACAAGGTTAAAGTGCAGACCCATCTGTCAAGGACAGCTGCTCTACATAATCAAGCAAGAGATTATACAAGAGCCACAGTGATGGATGACATGGGCAAGACAAGCCTGTCGCTCAAGCACAGTATAATGACAGTGAAAGGTAAAAAGAAAGAAAAAGGAAATCAGCTCCGACACGACCTCAGAGGTTCATTCCAGTGTTTAAAATGTCATCTGTGTTCAATTTCCTATTCTGCTCTCCTGAAACAGTGAAAGGTAATTTTAACGGAGTGGTTTAAATCACCCCCCCCCCCCCCCCCCCCCCTGCTAAATTATTAAAGGCAGGGAATTAAAAGCAATCAGACATTTCATTACTGCCACAAGAATGGAAGATTGACTCGTACAGGAATGTGGTTTCGTTTTAAAGTAATGTGCAGATTGCTCTGAATTGCAATATCATTTTAAATTAATTACTTTATCGGCAATGAAGAAAGGAAAATGTAATGTGGGAACGATATTAAATCCGACCTTTCTTTTTTTTGCTTTAAAGGAGAAATGAACCTGCCTTGCTCAACACGCTAAAAGAAAGGTACCCAATTGCTTTCATTCGCTCTTAAGCTTGAACATTTTACAGTTAGACACCTCAATGCTGGAATAACATTGGGAGGGACCCAGGGCCATCAGGCATGCATCTGACACTGGAAGATTATCCCTTCACTCTCCTGGCATGTTAGAGACTCCAGCAATGACACTTCTCTATACTATCTATAACACTGCTTTATTTTAACAGCCTCTTTTTATTATTTATTGTTACAACTAGCTAACTAACCAATGTTTCCCATTGTGTGTTAATAGTAAGTCTATAGTAACCAATTTGTAAACTAATAATATGTATAGTAATATAAAATCTGATCTCATTTGCATAATAACTACTACACTCATAAACATACCCAGTTTCAATGATATGACTTCCCCAAGGTTGATCATCTCTCAGTGGAGGACTGATCTTTACTGAACATTTTAAACTGATCTTATTTTGTATATAATTAGGTCTACTATGTATGAATTAAACAAACTGAAATATGGTTTTAATATGTTAGTAAGCTAACAATTCATACACTAAGAAAGTGCACCTTGAAATAAATCCCCACCATAGTTCTTTACTCGATAACATTTTACTTGTTACAATGAAACCTCAAGCATGAATGCATTGAAAGGTTAGGCAAGCGAGGGTGGGGGTACATTTTTAAATTAACAGGAGCACCAGGAAGAGCCCCACTGTACTGGGCTCTAACTAGAGACTTTTCCAGTCCAGGACCTCATGGGAGGAGGAAGTCATACGTTGGAGACCACTGCTGCACTAGACTGGCTGTTTCAGTACCCTGGACAGCAGTCTGAGCCTCTTCCTTCCTTTCAACCCAACTCTGTTCATTGATCTGTGGAATCAGTGACATCTCTATGAGGACCCGAGGATTAACCCGGGTGCAGGCTGTTGGTTTTAACTGAACGAGACGTCATCATTGGCTCCCTGTGACAGACCATGACAAGGGAGAAGCAGATGGAAGAATGCTCTGGGGGAAACTGCCTTAGCTGTAACTGTCCTGTTAAACATGTGAGAGCTATGTGCGTGTGTGTGTGTGTGTGTGTGTGACTGTGTGCGTGTGTGTGTGTGTGTGTGTGTGTGTGTGACTGTGTGTGTGTGTGACTGTGCGTGTGTGTGTGTGTGTGTGTGTGTGTGACTGTGTGTGTGTGTGACTGTGTGTGTGTGTGTGTGTGTGTGTGTGTGAGTGTGTGTGTGAGTGTGAGTGTGTGTGTGCGTGTGTGTGTGTGTGTGTGTGACTGTGTGTGTGTGTGCGTGTGTGTGTGTGTGTGTGTGTGACTGTGTGTGTGTGTGTGTGACTGTGTGTGTGTGTGACTGTGTGTGTGTGTGTGTGTGACTGTGTGTGTGTGTGCGCCTGAGTGTGTGTGTGTGTATCTGTGTGTGTGAGAGTGTGTGTGTGAGTGTGAGTGTGTGTGTGTATCTGTGTGTGTGTGAGTGTGTGTGTGAGTGTGAGTGTGTGTGTGTGTATCTGTGTCTGTGTTTGTGTGTGTGTGTATGTGTGTGTGTGTGTGTGCATGTGTGTGTGTGTGACTGTGTGTGTGTGCTTGTGTGTGTGTGTGACTGTGTGTGCGTGAGTGTGTGTGTGAGTGTGACTGTGTGTGTGTGTGTATCTGTGTGTGTGTGTGTGCGTGTGTGTGTGTGACTGTGTGTGTGTGTGCTTGTGTGTGTGTGTGACTGTGTGTGCGTGAGTGTGTGTGTGAGTGTGAGTGTGTGTGTGTGTGTGTGTATCTGTGTGTGTGTGAGTGTGTGTGTGTGTGACTGTGTGTATCTGTGTCTGTGTTTGTGTGTGTATGTATGTGTGTGTGTGTGTGTGTGTGTGCGTGTGTGTGTGTGTGTGTGCGTGTGTGTGTGACTGTGTGTGTGTGTGTGTGTGCTGTGATGTATTAACCAAATATGAAGTTTCCCTTATAAAAATGTACTATAGTAAAAACATAGTAATATGTAATAAAGCATAGTGAGAGCATGGTAAAGCATAGGTGAGCATGGTAAAGAATAGTGAGGTATAGTAAAGCATATTAATAAACAAGGCAAGCCAGGGTAAACTATTTACATATAATGACCCCCTAAACATAATTTTTATAACAGTTTAAAAACATAGGCTGGGTGGCAGCTCTTAAGATAGGTGGATGGTAAGTGGAGAATAAACTCTGAATATTGCTGAAAGGCAGAAATGTTTCATTTTATACTCAAGGACGTGCAATTGTAGCATTCCAAGGCAATGTGGATTTACATAATTCTACACCCAACGCAACGCAAAGCCTTTATGAGTAAGTGCACCGGGATAAAAGAAAGGCGTGTGTAGATAATAGGGTCTTGTGTATACAAATGGCACTCCGTTGCCCAGGGGAATCATGTCAGACTATTCAATGTGTGAAGGTGCAACTGTAACACCACCCCCCATGGGACTCTTTTACTAAGCAGAGCTGCTTTAGATGCAACACCATGCATAGCAACACCCTCCAAAGCGTTATTAATGAGGAACACACAGTGCTAATTGTCAATGTGAAGTGAGTCTTTGAATAGGTCATCTTTGATGAGCCAATCTGTTAAGGCTAAACCATTGCCAGGTATTGACTTTGTTGAAAACAGAAGCAACAAGCTGTGATATGCAGATCTGTGAAGGCAGATGACAGATTGCAGTGGGTGATCTACACTATTGTGGTACACATGTTGGCGATACCCAATTCAGAACCTGGAGTTCATTCATTCTCACTGTTGCACTGGGACATACATTAATGTTCAGTGTCTTGTGCACTAATATTGGAAGCCTATGCAAGCCTCCATAGGATTAAGTCGAAGTGGAGCTTGATGCTTGATGATAAGATCTGGGAGCCATCAATTTACAGTTTACATTCTCAACACAGAGTTTCATTAATTAATTCTCATAACAACAGAATTACGCAACTTAAAGCCCCCCTATGGGGATGCAAATAAGTGTGCTGGTTTATTGTATTATCAAGAAATCCAAAAAAGGTCAGCACTCAAAAATTAGAAATTATTTCCTTTATTTTAAATTAAAAACATTTTTTATTTTTTTATACATATTTTATTTATTTTTGAATAAAAACAGCACATGAGCGCTTGTCACCCATAGTACCTGTCTATGTGTTTCTTTCTGGTCTGGAAACATCATCACCACTCGGCTACCCTGTCACAGACCTAAAGACCAATTTTAGAGTTAAGTTAAGCAGTCCAGTCACCCCTTTCTGAATTAGGAAGCCTTAGCTTCATGTAAAGATTATAGAGCCGAGTGATAGCTTGAGGGAGTTCTCCTGTGCAAGGCGCTGCACACTGACACAGCAACTCATCTCAGACGCCAGGGCACAGAGGGAGGTGCATCATAAACCATTTGGTTCACCTTAATGCCTGACACAAATATATGGAGCCCTGGCATTCATTAACATTTCCAGTCCATGTACACTTTTGCAGATGTAAATGTCTCTTGTAACTTTCGCATACAAATTCTTGTATTTTACTCCCGACTGCTTGAAATCCTGCTAAATTAAACCCACAATCGACACTCAGCAAGTATGATGCTTTTTTTAATTGAACGGCTACCCTTTTTTTTACACTTTCCGCAAGGCATACTTTTTACATACTGTCATTTTTACAACCTTTCTGATTTAGGCATTATAATTAAAGTGAAGAGCCCCGCTGTAACACTCATAGCTTACTGCAGGCTCAGTATTGTATTATAGACAGTGTGTTACAGCGTATGAAAAGTTTGAGAAATTAATATTCCAGTGCCAATTCTAGTACAAGCTCAAGGAAACCACAGAAATACCAGCAATGGCAACATAAAATATATGGAAGATACTTTGCACAGGTAGAACACTGTCTAGTACTGACATGTATGGTGTTGCAATTAAATATACTAACACTGAATACTACTACTACTACTACTACTACTACTACTACTACTACTACTACTACTACTGCTACTACTACTACTACTAATAATAATAATAGTAAACTCAAATTTAGACACCATACCAAAAATTAAAATTCTGTATGCTATTATCTGGACATGGAGAGATTAGCTACATTTAAACGCACATGGATTAAAAGCCAGGATATTTTTTTTCCCATGTGTTTTTTTTTTCTAGTGTAAACTGAAGTTTCAGCCTGCGTTTCCACTTACTGTGTTTGCTTATTACTTGATTAACCTCTCCTCTAACTTGCCACTGTCAATCAGCCGCAGTGTTGATTGGGAAACCAAATCCATTCCACATGCAGAGAGCCGTGGTAATCAAGACCAACTGTTGTGGTAATGAGTGCATCGTCAGAGATTTCAATCAGTTCCCCAGTATCCTTCTCAGAGTTTAAAACACAAGCACTCACACACACTGAAAAGTAAATGTGTGCCCTGCATGTGAAGGATTTATAGCACTTCTTTATGATGATGTTTGCTCATGCAGAAAAAAAAAATCCCATCTGTGGTCCCCCTTACAGTACTTGATGCTGGTATCTGAAATGCTTTTGCTAAACACGTATTGAGATTTTTTGGTCTTCAGTCCTTATTGGGTTTCTCTTGTACCACCAACATTGTAGCCCCGAGAAACTCCAGCACAGCATTAGCAGACCATGTTCTGTAGTCTGTGAATGTAGCTGCAGTGGCAGTGATTTTAGTGCGGCTGTGTGAAAACGGAGGTCCATTCTGTCATTCATCACTAGAATCTGTTATGACACACAAGGCAGTATATTAGACAGCAGCTTGGCCCGCAAGCGTTGATATGACATAAGTATTGCGGCTTTGAGATTGTGGTCCGGAAACTCTCCCTCTTGTCCGGCAGTCCTACTGTACATGTAGCAGTATATTTTATTTTTGATATTTCAGTACCACATGTGCTAGTGGTTCTGTTATGTGGACCAACACCCAGCTGGGTTAAGACTTGAACTCGCTTTAGTTGACCTGGTACCAGAGGTGACGGCCAGTGTCCTAGACAAGGACATTCTCTCTGCAACTCCTAATAAAAAATAAACAAAAAACCGAATGGCCTTCATTAGAGAATGTGCTGCTGAAGCCAATGTCTGTTCTTTTGAAGAACAAGGGATGCTTTAGTTCATGGAGAAATGGCAGTGCTCTCGGTGTTTATCTATATGAAAAACTGCTCCGTACGGCGGAGGATTATACAGCATGCTATAATTGTTCCCCCTCCTGGCTGTCATGTTCCGATTCCAGCACTAATGCGTTACTAATAGGAAACAGACGCTGCCACAGAGCTCTCTAATTCACTTGTGCACAACACAGTCATTCTGGGCAATATCATTCATCGGATTAGGGTAAAGGTGCGAGAAGGTCAAAAGCTGCCTCCCTTTATTTATGAATTTAACCAAGAGAGTGTCTGGTGACGCCACGGTCTACCTTACAAACTGGACCTGACAATACAGCATAGAAAGACTCAAACAAGCAAGTGTATTCACATAAGACATTATCATTCCAATATTAATTATTATAATCATTCTAAAATTTGTTACATTACTCATGATTAAATTGGACAAAAGAAATTAATTGCTCGTCTCATAAAAAGCTAGCAAAAAGTTAGCAACTAAATCAGTTGTCATAGAAACTGTTATTTTCAGGTTAATTCATTCTTGACTGTAACCCACACAAAAAAACTGCAAAAAAAAAAAAATACTAATTAAAATATAATAATGAGAGAATGGACTGAACTACAGTAATTACTACATTGGTTATTAAATGGAAAAACAACAGAATCCATCCCCATAAACAAAACAAAAGGTGTTAAATGGGTTCAGATCGGCCCACTGAAATCCAGTTTATATTACAAATTATGCGCTCTGTTAATAATTCACTGTCACTGTATAGTATTTATACAGAAGGGAACACAGAGTCGGGAGAATACATCCTTTTTGTCACAGAACGTTTCCAAAAAGAAGATTAGCTTGAAAAATACAAAACAGCACAGTGAAATGTCATTGCTGTTTATTGTAATGTTTTAACAAAAACTTTATCACTGTGTTACACTTACACAGGCAAGCAGTGCAGACATGAATAATTCATCTGCAGTGTCTGAAGAGAGAGAGAGAGAGAGAGAGAGAGAGAGAGAGAGAGAGAGAGAGAGAGAGAGAGAGAGAGAGAGGAGAGAGAAGGGAGAGGGAGAGAGAAGGGAGAGGGAGAGGGAGAGGGAGAGAGAAGGGAGAGGGAGAGAGAAGGGAGATGGAGAGGGAGAGGGAGAGGGAGAGAAAGAGAATTCTGATAATTTAATTCTTTTGAGACAGAAATAATTAAAGCAGGCACTGAAAGGACATGTTAATAACAGGATTCGTGCATACTAAAAATATAGAATACAAAACACACTTTAGTTGTCTGCTGATTTGAGATTGTTTCTTAAACAGGGAAGAACATTTACTCAGGGGAGGAGCTGATTGATCTCAAAACTCAAAAAAGATCCTAATTATTACGCCTCAACAACCTAGCAAGGTAACCCATTCCACCACCCTCCCTCCCCACCACTCTCTGTGTAAAGAAGCATCTCCTACCTGCTCTGTCCTGTCTACCTGCTCATTTCCACACGGTGTCCTCTGGTCCTGCTTTCTGTGCCGTGCTTAAAGCATAGGCAAGGGTTAACTTTGTCAACTCCTTTCAAGATGAAAACTTCTATCAAGTCCCTGCTGATTCTTCTTCAACGGCAATCCAATGGCTCCACATTGGAATTGCAATGGCTCCGTACTAAGGGAAATAGTAGAACACAGACAGGTACAGTGGAATGGCAATTTGTGGAACAGAATCACAGAGGGATTTTTACAAATATTTTTCCATAGCAATGGTACCTGGCACAGTACAAGGAAGAGAGTTGATGATGGGGTCTGTTAAAGATTATCCTATGGTTTTATAATGTTAATGTTGAACATCTATATCAAGACAGGTATTAGTAGTCTTAATAAATATTTAAGTTTTGGAATAATATCTTCTCATTTTTATTGCCCTACTGAGCCTCACTTAGCTGTTTCATATGTAACAGAACTTCAATAAATGTGAAATTAATTGCATATTAATTCGACAAGAAATAAAACGGTGTTGAAGAAACACTAACTCTTTATCACATTTCTGTCACGATCTGTTATCTAATTTAGTCTAAAAAAATAAAAGAGAAATATGTGCAGCTGTTATCCAGAAGAGAACGAAGAATCTTTTCTGACAATAATCTTTACTCTGAGATATTTAATCAGCTGCACAAATAAGATAGAAGACATCTCTTATTTTTTAAAAGCTAACATCCATGATTTTTTTTATTTTTTATTATGGCCTCTTGCTGCTTACAGTTAATTATTGCTTTTGCTTCAGGCTCTGTACAAGAAGAGATGGATTCTTCAGTTCTGTAAATGTTTCGATTTGAAAATATATCTACAGTATATTCTTCACAAAGTGTCTGTCGCAATGCTTCAGTGACACAGGGTATTACCCATTCAGCAGGAAGCCAGACTCGCACTTATCAGTTCTGATGCTGTCTGAATTTTTGAATACCGTAATCCTCTGAATATAAAGCACACTCTTCTAGAAATTTCAAAGTAATTTCTGATGTGTGTTACGTATGAAATGCACAGGGTGTAGCATTATCTATACTATACCATGCCGTTTCTGATAGAGTAAGACACAAGAGTCCAGCCTATACAAGAGATGCGCATCATACTGGCCATGCAGCTCAAGGCATCTCAGTCATGCTTGTTACACACATGTTGCGTGTTATATTGCGAAATTAACTCTACCGCTATAGCCAAACATTTTGATAGAATTTTCTAGAATTTTGATAAAAAAAAAATAATAATACATGAACATAATTTACATCTTTTATTTAACATCATGAATAAAAAAAAAACTACAAACTGATATCGCAAAAGCCAATAGAAGCCATAATAGTAGTACAGTAGTTCAACTACAAAACATTCAATATGTTAACGTAACATTATTCAGCAGGTTTCATTCGACTTTATGTAGCAAAATGAGTTCATTCTATAGGGTGATGCAAAATGTTTGGCCATAGCTATAGAAAAAAATAAATTAAAAGCGAGATTTTGCCTGCTGCTCACAACATATCTAGTTAGAAATGCATTTCCTGTAACACTCTCTCTGTCCCTCTTTGTGTCTCCCCAAAGCCCTCACACCCCTCCTCCAACCCTCCCACCAGTGAAACCTGTCTAATTGCCTTACTGCAGGTTTGTATCTTGGGGTCTTTAATTCAAACCTCGTAACTCGAGGAAAAGCCGGGTGGAAACTGAGAATTGTGAATTCTCACAGCTACCCCTGAACCAGAAGCATCCCTTGACTGATTTCAACAAGCTGTCAGCTCAGAGCCGGCTGCTGAACACATTGTGGAACTAATGCTGCACTGAGAGGACTGGAATGGACAAGGAGAAAAAGGGAAGGATGACTTATCTTGCTTTTTCCCCCCATAAACTATTTATTTATTAACTTATTTTATTAATACTAATAGCACCTTAAAGGGGAGAACAGTATTTAATACCCTAGTGCCATTACAGAATGCATTTAAAGGCATGTCTGGAAGTTGCATACAATATATATATATATATATATATATATATATATATATATATATATATATATATATATATATATATATATATATATATATATATATATCTATATATACACACATATTGGTGCTGCTGTAATTCTTCCTACACTCTGTGGCTGTTGCTTCTTGCGACCTAGTTTAGTGCTATACGTCAATGTCTGTCCAGTGGTCTAGCTGCAATCAGGACATGTCATGCCATTCAGTCTCCGTAATGACCCTCCACGCAGAATGTAACAAATTACATGTCGCCTTTTCTGGCAGACGATGTAGGATTTTGGAGAAAACAATTCCATTAAAAAAAACAATGCTATAAATGACAGCAGTGTTTAGATCTGCTGATACCAGCCGATCATTCCCAGTACACAGAAGCACATGGGACTCAGTTGCACAGCCTTTTCTGTAGAGACTCTTGATATTCAGTAGTGATCATTAAATATAAGGTGGCAAGCGTTCAGTTCTGTTGATCTTTTGACCGACCTCAATCGGATTCAATACTGCGAGCCCGTGGGGGGAACAGTAACTCACTACTGTTAAATTAAAACAAAAGCAAAGTCAATGCTGCTCAATTGAAATGAAAGGTCTTTCACCTTGTCTGACACTCAGTGCTTTAGTTAAAGGTGTTGAGTGAGTGCTCTGGAAAGATGGAAACAAATCAAGCCACCGCATTCGCGTAGACGCAACGAAACAAACGTAACGATGTTTGTTCCGGGGGTCTCCTCAATGGGTGCTCCACCTGGTGAACTGGTCAACCGTTCTAGACAGATTTCGATTGTGTTAGCCTGGTGACTAGTAACCGCATTCAAACCACAGCATTACCAGCAATAGTGACCCGCTGGATTCGGACCCGGTGCGCCACGTTGCGGTCCTGATGCTGTAGCACGCTGTCTGGTACTGAGATGTTGCCATGGCAATTCCATGGATTCTCAGCAGTGCTAGTGTGATACCATTGACACGTCACCAATAGGAACATGGGCAGTGCTTTAGATTACAGGGTGTTAATAACCATGTATTACAATTGCAACGAATTTACAGATGGTTCCTGCTCCTACACTACACTGTAAATACATGGAAATGGCCTGATAAGAGACATCTGAAGCCTGATGTAATTTCATGAAAACACCATAGCACAGGATTTTATCAAGTAATTACACACTCATTTATAATAATAATAATAATAATAATAATAATAATAATAATAATAATAATAATAATAATAATACATGTTACCAGTGTTGTACCATTGACTAAATTGTGTAGAGGAAAGAATAACAGAAATACATTTTAATGATGGTGCCACTATTAGTGGCTTTTAAATGGTACCCAATAACTAAACAATCAAGAACTGTGATAAAGCGAACGTATGTTTGGCATTTCATGCAGTGATATGATTTTTGTTATTAGGTATCTTTTTTAGAAGCCACTGTTAGGATAGACAGCGGGGCTGAATAATATAAACTCAGATGTTACAGTATTATGCACTGCAATGTTTTCACAAATACTGTTAATTAAAAATAAAGTATTTATACGGAATGCTGGAATGCCACACATATTCAGTACATTATATCTATAACTCTGTTATGCATGCTAATTGATCGCAGATGCCTTCTAATCTTAATTAGTTAAACATGCATAATTATACATGAATTAAGCGTCAAGGAAATCATTTTATTTTTTAAAAGTTTTCATCACACTTTGCATTTACCTTACGCCACTGGGCAATAGTCTCTCTCTGTCATGTGATTGGTTGACATCACTGTCAGTCCCACCCCTTTTCAAAGAAACACCATTTCCTCTTGTTATCAGGAGTGCAGGGGAGATGTGAAAAAACTGGCTGAATAGCGATTCTGTCACTTAACAGAAAATGAATTACAAAACAAAGATGCTCCCAACACTAAAATGGTGATGAAAACGTCACTGTCACTGTTTTCTGACTTTCTGAAGTTCAAACAAATTCAACTCGATGATATAAACAAGACTGGTGGGATATAAACTGGATTATGCAGCAGTCAGCATGCCACACAGAGAGCTGTACACACCAAAAAAACGTTGATAACATTGCGGTATGAACTTCAAAAAACATTTTCTGTTATTTATTTCTTTACCTATGCTGTATCAGCTATATTTAAACAAAATATATGAAGTCATATTTACTATCCAACCTCGCTTCACTTATTTTCTTGGCTGATTCATATATTAAATATGTACTGCAGACTCAGCCATAGTGGAAAATGATTGACCCTCAGGAAGACTATTGTTACCTCCAGGACCTGTGGCTTCGGCCATTATAGCCCTCAGTCAGTAACAATAGTCTTCCCACGGGTCAATACTTTTCCACTATAGCCTTCCTCTCCATATTCAATATATATACAAAATTACAGTATTGAGAGTGATTTACAGCTGGAGGTGGCAAATGGTAAAAAATAAAAAATAAAAAACAACATTGGAGAGCTGCTTCATTTAAAATGATGCTTCTGTATTAAATGTAAGTCTTGTATACCAAGTGTTGTTATATACTGTTTTTGATTATTGATTAACTGAAAACTCACTGTTTTAATAATTAGCTACAAAGCTTCAGTTTTGCCTTCTTTAGATAGCATGGTACAAATAGCTGGCTGATGTTGTTTAAGTATGAAAGTTGCATTAGTTGACAGATGACATAGACAGTTCTGAGATGGAGTTTCAGTATACATTACACACATTATACACAATAAAAAACATTACAAAATAGCAATAAAACATTTGTTATCCAGACGTTACTTATTTGCAATCCTATAAAAGTCATATGAATTTGTTATAGTGTTTCTGTGTTCTTTGTCTCTGATTGAAGAGCTGTGCGCTGCTGTGCTGGTGTTCTGGATGCACATGTTATCCCAGCCCTGTTCGGAGTTGAGGGCAGAATTCACAATGTGAGAACACTTTGCTGGAGCATAAAGCAGGCTTCACAGGGAAGAAGAGGACAGTTACCTAATCAGCTTGATCAGCTTGCTGAGCAAAGACTATAGAAATCAAATAAAAGAAACTCAGGTCAGATAATGAAACTTTACATCCGTTCTGCAGAAAAGATTCCTGGCATCCGCAAATCCCATTAAAAAAAAAAAAAATTTCATTTTCTTTATCGCGCAGAAGAAAGGCAGGGAATCAATAAAATGCATATTTATTTGAGTGTGGGGCGAGCTCCATGGTCAATAAGCATTATCTACCCATTTCCCTTTCTTTATTTAACATGACTGCTGCTTCAGACCTGTTTTCTTATGCATAGAAACCTATTTTGATTGCTCCTCTCTCCTGTCCCAGAGATAGATTTCACACATCTTTTTAGTCTTTTCATAAAACTAAGAGAGTTAATTAAAAAGATGTGTGATAGAACTGTCTGTCTTAAAAACCCTGAGGATCGGTGACAGTGGTGGAGAGATGTGAATGGAGAGTCTAGACTAGTGCCAGTTATTATATAGCTGGAAAGCTGAGAGAAAGGCTTCCTCCACTTCACATGGTGTAACTTTTAGTTCTAAAGAATCAGGTGAGTGTGATAAAATAGTTTTAATGAGACTGCAATGGGTATGAAAAATGCAATATCTACAAAATAAAAACAAATGTAAAAGCCATAACATGCTGTAAATCTGTCAAATGTTAAATTCACAGATGTTCTCCCAGGCTCGTTGAGATGACAATAAGCTGTATAATCACCATCACTGTCAATTGGACTGCCGAGGATGGTGGAGGAGGAATGCGATGGGCTGCAATTTAATGTTTCGAGAGAGACAGATGCTGTTGTTTATTTGTAATCATCAAAGTGCATTGGATAATAAGTCTGATGTTGAATTTGATTCAGTTCAGTCTGCAAGAATGGAGTCTCCTTTTCGTACTAGGCTGAGTCAGCGCATGAACCGACAGGCACAGACACTCCCCAAGCCTTAAAGGGTATATAAGGATGTGACCGAGCGCTGTTGTTGAGTGGTGTGTGTGGTGACGTCACGGACCAGGAAGTACCAGAAACGAAACAATGGATGGGCGGGTGAAGCTGAACGCTACGGCGCTCAGCGTATTTATTAAATAATAAACAAAAGATTTAAACGAAACAAAACACTACAAACAAAAAGGGGACGTTGGCCAAACAAATAAACAGAAACAAGTATATTTAAATATAGCAATTGTTTTTCGCTCTCGTTGCTCGCTCTCCCGTACTCTCCTCTGTACACTCTCCCCAGCACGGACAGCTGCAGGTTCTTATGCTCTGGCCGAGGGGTTAACTAGCTGTTAATTATCTTATAATCCATCGGCCACAGTCTGCACGAGTTTAGTAAGGATGCGTGACTGTCAGCTAGTTAAATAATCAGTAGCTGATCAGCCACGCATCCTCACAAGGTTTTTAAAATATAAATACAAATAACATAATCGGCTTTCGCCACAAAGGACCTTTTTATTTTATCGTGTTACAAGTTCCCATGTGTTGCTACAACTGTTTAAGTATTATTTTATTTATTTATATATTTTTTACATTTTAACCACTTTTTTAAACTTTTAAATTGCATTCCACTGCCTCCAAGATAACTTCACACGGACCTGCATGGACCACTCAAACTACATTTGCCATCGTCCTCCTGCTCACATATGTAACAGATGAATTTAGCGGTGAGCAGGAGGATGATGGGAAATGTAGTTCTGAGAAATACATGAGAGGCCATCTTGGAGCTATAATAGAAACAGCCAGAGAGCACTGCAATTTAAAAGTGAAAAAAAAGTGGTCAAGATGTAAAAAAATAACAAGTTTTAGGAAGCACTTGCACACATACTCACTTAAAATTAAAAACGTCATAATCCACTCACTGATAACACTAACCGGACCAGACCCGACCCCGAACCATGATATACAAACGACACCCGACCCAACCCGAACCATAATATACAAACGACACCCGACCCAACCCGAACCTGACACATTGTCGGGTCCCATCGGGCTCGGGTCGGGTAGCAAGGCTCTAATTTACAGATTCTGGATACAAGTTGGACATTGAAACTAAAATATTTCACACATTTGACATAAAATGCATCCCTAACACTTGTTCACTATGCAAGGCTGTTCTATGTGCTGATGCCTCTCCGTTTACATGACAGTCAAAGCTGATAGAACTGAGCCTGCTCAGATTGCATACCTTCAGATCGGTATGGTTTGCACTTTGGGCTCTGGCTTTGTGCACACCCACATTGCAAAACATTTGCAAATATTGGTTAACTCAACAGGAAGTTATCTACGAAAATGGGCGAAACAATCATGTTTTCTCTAACAGAACATTTCTGAATTGCATATTGCTCGCTTTGCATCTCCATTTAATTAGTTTCAGACACTCGCAATCATCTGGCAGTAGCTAAATAAAAGATAAAGATGTCTCGTGTTGTGGACCCGACGCCTTCTCAGCTGTAAAATCAAACAATGCATGAGTTAATTAGTTTGGAGGTTTGGAAACCACTTATCCTGGTTTACACTTAAACAGCCTGTGTAGCTCAGAGTTTAAATATGGCAGCACTCTTGCTTGTCAAAGGTGAGACCCCACATTTTCAACAGGGGACTAAAAAAGATTCTTATGGAAACATTTGCTGTGTATATTCGGAACTGTTTTGCATGTACATGTGTCAGTGTGTGATTAAGGGGGAACTAAAAGTGAATCTTCTAGACTGCCTGAAGTAATTTAACTTTCAAATGCAATATATACTTTATCAGGCTGATACATTAGGTTGCTTCAGGTCCCTGGATAAATCAACATAAAATAATAAACAGCAGTTCCAAACAAGAGTGCAGAACAGTTCTCAATGAATACACACAATTATTAATAAACCAATGAATCTGTCACAGAGCAAGCAGGGGCATTAATGAGAACACTGGTACTTAATATTGAGATTTTCATTTAGCCTGAAGTGAGGCTGTCATTTATAGGCGTGGGGGGTGGATGGAGGGGGGTGGCTTTTAAAATGTTCTGTATTGCCTGCGGTGTAGAAAATATTTCAATTTCATTTTTATTGAGCAACATTCTTCCAGGGCTAAACCCTTCCATGTGGAATCAACATACTGTATGTTGGGCAAAAGTCTTCATACAAACCACTATGAGGAGACCACTTACAAATGTCTAAATCGTTTGTAACCTCTGAAAAAAATTGCTCACACAACAAAATAAATACAGTATTCTATAGAGCTAAATTTAAAGTATACAGATATTTCAACTAGTGCTGTACCTTCAAATACGTTTTCTTTTTTAATACACCTTTACACAATACGCACTGCCACAGCCACATGAGCAGCCTTCAGCATGTGACTGGTCAGGTGTTGGACTGTTCCATTTCACAGGGGGAGTTTTGAGAGGAAGCTACCATCATGACAGTGGCACTGGGGTGGTTGGCATCTGTAAGAAATGGCAGGGCAGTCTATTTTTTTATTAGGCTACAATATCAGTAAAAAAAAATAATCCTCTAGTATAATATGGATGTGTTTCTATAGGAGTGAAAGACATTAGCAACGCACTCCGAAAGAACAAACTGTTAAGGAAAGAAGCAGTGCTGACAATGTAATTCTCATTCTGGTTAAGTTGTCTGTTTCTTGTTCTGCTGTGCTTCATGCTCGCTTAACAGTCTTTCAGGGATCTCCAGCTTTAACAAGCCCCCAGCTCTGAATGCCGCTGCTGTAATCCCTCCTAATGCATACGGCCGTGCTCGTTTCCAGCGTGTTATTCTGAGTGAAGTAACTAATGCTGGCTCTAATTGCTGCTGCTTCCCTTCACCAGACACTAGCCTGGGGGGCTATTGTGCTGAAGGTGTTTAAATTAGAAAATGAATCAATTTATCAAAAAGGATGGCTTCCTTACAACCTTTGTCCTTACATACAGTCCAGTCCTATTCGCTTTGATCTGGCCTTATTTGTATAGCCTAGATGAAAAACTATCACAGATTGAATAGTTTATGTTGTTCCTGAGGGCACCTGTTAGCCTCTAAACACATTACATACAACACAATGTATTGCATTCACAATTACATGTTTCATGAACTCCCCACCTTCCAAATACTGCTTTTGTTTTACGATTAACACTTTACAGAGAACACCCCAAAGCTGGTCATATATTGAGCTGTATCAGGCTGCTGGATTGAGGTATTTAAGAACTCAGGCAACAAGAAATCAACAGGAAACCGCCAGATGAAACCTGAATCATTCGGGGAGACGACTGGCGTTCAACAGAACTTCACAAATCTATGAGGTAAGAAAAGAATGACATAATTGCCATGGCTCAATAGAGCTATACCCATCACAATGTGTATTGTGTTTGTTCGTCAAGGTTGACATACACTTGTAACATTGGTGCCATACGAATGGGACATGTTCTCCTTGTTTCACCAATGGCTAGATTACATATGACACAGCTTTCCTCAGGGATTTTTTGAAGGTACTTTTTAAAATAAGCCAGACTTAAAATGAAAAATGTGTGGATGTGTTAAAAACATAAGAACATAAAAAAGTTTACAAACGAGAGGAGGCCATTCAGCCCATCTTGCTGGTTGTTAGTAGCTTATTGATCCCAGAATCTCATCAAGCAGCTTCTTGAAGGATCCCAGGGTGTCAGCTTCAACAACATTACTGGGGAGTTGGTTCCAGACCCTCACAATTCTCTGTGTAAAAAAGTGCCTCCTATTTTCTGTTCTGAATGCCCCTTTATCTAATCTCCATTTGTAACCCCTGGTCCTTGTTTCTTTTTTTATGTCAAAAAAGTCCCCTTGGTCAACATTGTCAATACCTTTTAGGATTTTGAATGTTTGAATCAGATCACCACGTAGTCTTCTTTGTTCAAGACTGAATAGATTCAATTCTTTTAGCCTGTCTGCATACGACATGCCTTTTAAACCCGGAATAATTCTGGTTGCTCTTTTAAAAGGGCAGACTGGTTAATTAACCTGCTGTGTTTGTACCATAAGAAACCAGGACGATGGAAAAGCTCCTGAACAAAGAGCTGTCAAGGCAGAACAGATCCTGACGTCGTCTGTTTATCCTGTAACTGCTAGCCATCAAAAAAGTGAATTAAGTGTGATACAAGGGTCCAGTGGACCCATCGTTCATTTGGTCAAAGAAAGACAAATTCAATCCATTTTACAAAAAACACACTTCAGCTACTATCCAAATATATTTCAGAGCAGTTTCATAAGATTCTATTTGGAAACATTTGACAGCACATTGAAGTACTATCCACGAGTCCCCTGGACCCAAATACCCACCTGTGCAGAATCTCTGAGTGGCCAGCCCAGCAAGAACACCACCATACAACCACGCTGACTTGACATGAAACTACTAGAGGGTACAGTGTGCGTGGCAGAAGAGGAGTGGGCTTTTCAAAAGTGCTCTGGGTGCACAGGAGTTATGGGTTAATATTCACTTTTGAATAGCGAACAAATGTCGCTGCTGAAGAAAATATGCTCCTACATGTATCTTTGGCCTGTTACTCTGTTATTGGAAACACCATCCTCTGGTTGTAATAAAGAACACATCGATCTCGAGCAAAACCACAAACCAAAATAAGAAATATTACCATGGCTTATTGATAGAGATCAGCATTATTGTTAAAATGTAACTTGTTCACTTATATAATTGGAGCTGGCTGGAAAACAAAAGAAACAGTCAATTAGACAGGAAGGTCAGAGTACGACAGCGAGACAAAGGAGGAATGCAGGGATTTTAATTAGTGCCATTTTATTGTGTTGTGTTTAATTGAAATAGAACACTGAATTATCTCTTTTTGCTAACTTAAGCGATAAAACGGGGGGGCAGAAAAGCAGAGAGAGAGAAAGGGGGAGGGTTGGAGAGATGAAGTGAAGGGAATAGGGGAGAAAGAGCGAAGGCTAGATATAGAGAGAGGGAGGGGGAGAGCTGGGGGATGGAAGAGGTGGAGGGAGCTGGAAAGAGAGGATTAAGGAGAGGGTGAAGCAGATAGAAAGATAGGGAAGAGGGGGATGCTTCAATAGTGTCTAAACTCACACCTGCCTCTAACAGAAGAGTGAATGAGCTGAAACCAATAAATGGAAGGCAACCAACGCTCCAAAACACCGGCGCTGTTAGCTGTGTTAAAAAGGTCCCTGACTGGCTCCTATGAATATTGCACCCCAGAGCATTCAGTTAAGCCATGCGTTGGAAGAAATAAATGTGGTGTTAACCTTTAACACTGGTGTAAAAATGCCCTCCTCTATCACCAGATTATGTAATTACAACATATGGACATTTGGCTTGGTCAAGTTAATTCTCTAGTCAACTGATAATAATAATAATAATAATAATAATAATAATAATAATAATAATAATAATAATAATAATTTAAAAACATCACATTTCAAAAGAAGAAAAAGAAAGAAACCCATGGCCATTTGTGCTGTTGTTTTTCAATGGAAAAACACCATGACAACAGTCACAGTAAAGTAGCAAGGCATCTGATATGATTTCAAGATTAAATCAACAGGCACAAATTGAGAAGTTTATTAAAGAAGTGAAACTGGCTTCATTGCCATCCTTCTAATTAGTCTTTCCGAAAGGAAGGTAGTTTTCGTGCACATTGGGTCCCTGGAGGTATCCTCCTACCTGCATGTTTTCCTTCCCCTCTGTGCTCTGGAATCTCATTAATTCATCAATGCACTTATGAAGTGACCTGGCTCAGGGAGGGTGACACTGCATTCGATTAGGGAGTGAAGTCGTATGTTGAACTTAGTTAAAAAAAGAAATCTGATGAAATATGTGTTTTTCAAGAACTTAAAAATGTAAGAGGAATGTTGGGAACGAGTGGTTTCATAAAGTCTTGTCCCTCATGAATTAATGTTGTGAAGTTGAGCTATTTAAGAGAGAAAGAGAGAGAGAGAGAGAGAGAGAGAGAGAGAGAGAGAGAGAGAGAGAGAGAGAGAGAGAGAGAGCAGTAAACTGATTCAGCATATATTATTATTTGTTTATTTAGCAGACACCTTTATCCAAGGCGACTTACAGAGACTAGGGTGTGTGAACTATGCATCAGCTGCAGAGTCACTTACAACTACGTCTCACCCGAAAGATGGAGCACAATGAGGTTCAGTGACTTGCTCAAGGTCACACAATGAGTCAGTGGCTGAGCTGGGATTTGAACTGGGAACCTCCTGGTTACAAGCCCTTTTCTTTAACCACAGATATAAATGTGTATAAATTGTATGCTCATAGTGTTGGTGAAGTCTGTCAAGTTTCTTATAGCTTTACAACACAATAAAATATGATGTACAAAAACTAAAACCTAGTTTAAAAAAGGTAGATTTAAAATGTGTTCTTGACGTTGCCTGATCCTGTACAGACAACTATGTCAGAAACTGATGGAGATAAAATGGTTAAATGATCATGAATCAGACACATCACCATGACTTAGTGTCATCATAACTGGGCCCTCACGTGGATGTGAGTGTGACTGCTAGACAGTGCAGAAACGAGAGAGAGAGAGAGAGAGAGAGAGAGAGAGAGAGAGAGAGAGGAGGATAATACTTTGGGAGCAGTAGTCAAAATCTGTAGTTTTGTTTTCTTTATGTCTACTCACAAGGAGACTGGTGTAATGTTCTGTCTGTTTGACAAAACTAGATCCGCACAGTGTGTGCATTTCAAAGCAAAAGTTAGGGTCAGTGCTGCTTAATGAAAAAAAAAAAAATAATAAAAAAGATAACATAAGTGTGAATATAAAGTCACCGGCCTACAGAGAGAGGGTCTTGCGCTCTGTCTTTGTTGTTTAGGAAACAGTGCTGCACTGTGGTAATTAGATTATCTAATTGTCATCTTCTGTGAGGATTTGACCTTGAAAATGAAAACTAGGCTCTGGTTGCCGCAGTGGTAAGTCACTCGTCATTTCACTCAGCCCTGGTGTCTCTCCAGGGCAATGGAGTTCGTTTTTCTGTTCTCAAATATACAATGTTTTAGACTGAGTGGCCAGCTAAACACACACACACAGACATTACAATCTCAGAATAAGTCATGCAGATTCGACTCTAACCAAACCGGGACGACCTGCAGCCGTGGATGAGGCCACAGGTGACTGGTAAAAAAGCCTTGAAGGTGCTACAGGTCAGTGCAGGGCTGCATTAGAGATCATTGGTCTTTTTGTGTAGCGGTTTGCAGAGCTGCCATTGCATTACGCTGTCTGGGATTTTGAAGGTTGCATGTTTTATTTGCTTTGACTAAAAGTAAGTTTAGAACAGAAGGTAGGTTGAAGTGGATGTTTATAAGTGTTCATCACACAAGACTTGTTACATGATTAAACACAAACACTACTATTAATAATACTGCTACTACTTAATAATAATAATAATAATAATAATAATAATAATAATAATAATAATAATAATAATAATAATACCAGGCTTGGATGGGGTGTGTTCTATCACTCTATTACATAGAATAATAGATGCTTTTCCCCCATAAGGTTCCTTTGATCAGTCTAGTGCATGAAGAATTTCCTACCATTTGTTGTGTTAAATAATATATTCTGATTACCCACCGACTTATTGCTTACTCTTTAATGTTAACATAATGAGTGCTGTTGCCGTGCGATCTTGCTTGTCTCTGCTCCCCCTGCTTCTTGCTTCACGTGGACACCGTGGACCTCAGCTGTAGCGTGGCTGTGACCTCCACCTTCTCCCTTCTGAAGCAGATGGGGTTCCTGCCAGTCTGCATTTCTCACTTCCTACCGCGCCAGCCCAGAGTCACGTCTGCTCTCCTCCTCCCCATACGGGACTAATGAGACAATTACAGTCTTGCTCAAGTGAAAAGGTTAAAACATGCAGAGCACTGTACACTGGAGTTTGTTACTTGTGTTAATTTTTAATGCTAATGGTTTCAGACAGTTTGGTATTTAAACTATGGCTGGATCCTTTTTTTAAATTCCAAAGACAGGAATAATAGCAATAATAAAAAATAAAAAAATCTAAATCATTCTCTAACGCTATCCTCCGGAATAAGGTTCCATTGGAAATGTTGAGATATTTTATTACAAAAGCCTTTCTATAAAAGTTCACTCAAAATCAATGGCAGCAGCTATCGTTGTGTTTATCTCACTGCTGGTGTCTGCAGCAGGGTTGTGATGAGATGTATTTGTGTTTTTCAATGCATTGTTCTGTAACTTGCTGTCAACCCACTGAAAATGCGACACAAGCAAAAGGGAAATTAACTATTGAAAACTAACTTAGTAATTACAGACACTTTTAGTTTAAGGATCTGTTTATAAACAGTAGTGCATTTATAAATGTATTATAAAGCAACAGTACTTTTGATAACTGCTATAAACAATATCAGATAGAAAATGAATAATAATAATAATAATAATAATAATAATAATAATAATAATAATAATAATAATAATAATAATAACAGGCTATAGCAGCACAGTGTTACAGGTTACTAATACAATTCGAAGGATTACATACAACATGACAGCAGCCTTTACTCTAGGAATGTGTCATCACAATGCTGCTGTGTCCTTCATAACACACTTCTAGAAGTTTTATGAATAGATCTTGAAACTAAAGCGCGACGAAGTTTATTACCCTCCAGATTTAAAAAAAACAAAGGTCAGGCATTTACACATCTATGTGCATTCAAAAGCACACCGATGCTTTACGAAGACAGCCCAATACTGTGTTACATAATGCTAAATTCTAGCAAACTGACGTCTCTATAGTATAATTTAAAAGAAAGACAGAAAGAAAGAAAGAAAGAAAGAAAGAAAGAAAGAAAGAAAGAAAGAAAGAAAGAAAAATGCTCCTGTGGCAGTGACAGGGTTAATGTCTCTGCCAGCAACCACAGGTGTGGCCACTCTCCAGTTAGTGCAGACTGGTGCTAACTGGGGAGTGGCCACCTGCATTAAAAGCAGGCAGAAAGCCTGTGGTTGGGGAGAGGTGTTTGGTGAGTTTGAATCGGTGTTGTTACTGTGTTTCTGCATATTGTATTTAGTAAGTAGTGAAGGCGAATGCCCAGCCGACATTTTTGTGTTTGGTTCACCTTTTTTTTTTGTTTGTTTTTTGTGTCTTGTGTCCTATTTTGTTTATTAAATGTGTGCTTTAGCACTTAAACTGCAGCTTCCTTGCCTCTGAGTCTCTTTCTTGACTCTGCCCTGCTACAGTTCCTTATAACGTCGTGCTACATTTCTAAGATGTAAAGCTTATCCACTTGGTTGCCTGTTGCCTGTTTTCTAAACCGGCCTCTGCCAAGCCATCAATAACATGAAGGTTGCTCTGCCTTGCCTTCTAATCACTATCTCCGCTGGTGAAATATCGAGGTTTTTATTTGAACCTAATGATTTTATTATAATTATTTTAAAAAAAAAATAAGATGAGAGATGGATCCTAGGCAAGCTCACATCCCCCTGGCTGCCTGGTGAAAAATGCAAACATTGTGCATGATGGAGAGTTAGTAAACTGCATCTGGGTGATCGATTTCCCAGGGTGGACCTGTCGTTTCTGAACTGAGCGGAAGGGGAAAGGGGGCAGCAACGTATTCGTTGAGATCTATTAACATCTGGAAGCAGAAAGCTGAGAGGGAAGTCCTGTCAAGGTGATTTATGCTGAAAACAGGAAACTTTTATAGCTAAATGTTATCAATCCTAGTCATCCACCTTCAACACTGCAAGTAAAATAGGGATTAGGGATTGGGGATAAAGAAGACACGGGAGACAGATTTCTTTCTATTATTATTATTATTATTATTATTATTATTATTATTATTGCTAGTCGTAGTAGTATGCAGACTAGTATATGGTGGTAGCACTTAATTTTACTGGACATGAATAGCTGTGTAATTACATTATAATAACTTGGTATTGCTAATGGCTCCTGCTCTTACATGGTAACTAATGTGCACTTACATAGACATGTCTTTGTGAGCACCTGATGAGCAGCAGTTACATGGTAACAGCACTGTACAGGCCACATGTAACCACACTGTTATTCCACCAGCAGTTACCATGTGAAAGCACGAGATGCATTTGTAGTTACCCGTTAGCAAGCAAGTGAAATTATACATTCATGGATTGCATTGATTTAGTATCTTAAACTTGGGCTTTTAAACTTCTTGGGTGAGGAACAAAGCAATAGCCGTTAGTGGGAGAGATTTGGGTTGATTCAGAGGATTGCAAAGAAAGGCTAGAGCAAGAAGGCAAACGGGAGTAACTGACCTGCTTTCTGCATTTGAGTTATTTGTTTTTACACATGAACACGCACTCATTGTTTTTCCCGTCGTCCACGACAAGTCCCAGGGGTAATGGATCATTTGAAATAGCCGACGTGTTGATTGTATCTTAGGATTAATGCGTTTGCTCTGATTTCAGACATACTTGACAGAGCAAGAGTCATTAGTCAAGAAAGATGGGTGTTTTAAACCCCCCCCCCAGCATCACTATCACCCGTCACAATTTTAATCAAAAGCAAGATACAAATCCATAAATAAGAAAAGCACTCGCTGCTGCTCTGGGTCAAAACGCAAGCCTCAATCTTTAATGTGCCCCCTGCTTGTGGAAGGAAGTCGCTGACAGCTTCAGAGACAGCGTCTTTCTGTCTTCTTAAAGAGCAGGTGCACTGCGGACGCGCAGAGCTGTCCACGAACAGCACTGGATCACTGCTACCTTTGGAAACACTTCTGTTCTTTATTGTTTAACTGGGACCCCATGGAGATGAGGGCAAGCAGCAGAAACACACAATCAAGCAGGGGAGAGCTGTCAGGGGGAGCTGAGGAGGCAACTGCATTCAGAAGCCGGTAAAGGAACCAGGAAAGGGTGTTGTGTGAATGGGACGATGGCCCGAAACTAACCTGCATAGAGTTTGTGTGATATGAGGATCCTGGACATTTCACTCTAGATAGGAGAGTCGCTGCAACTTCTGAGCATCTTCACCTACAAACACAACACTTACAACCCCATTCAATAATGCATATATGCATAAAGCCGAATGCATCCATTTATATCACAATGTGACCATTCCCTTCTCTTCCATAATGTTATTCCACTAGGATCTCCCCAAGGCTTACACCTGAATTGTACTTATAGCAGCTTATAGAAAGAATATAAACTATGACAACGGTCTGCTAAGTGTAATTTTTCAATGCTAAAGAAATATCACTTGGCACCTCAGTGTGTATTGTTAAAAATAGATGTACAGTAGCACATTTTAAATTAAACAAACATTCTACATTTGTTTTCCTATAATTGTGTTATAAAAAATATTTACAAGTTTAATCACCAAAATATAATAAAACTGTTGGAAAGATACAAAGGAGAAAGATATCTCATCTCATGTACAGACTGCTATGGTGCCAGCGTAGATCACGTTCAAATTAATGTGCCTGGGAAATGTGGGCCTGATAATCTCAGCAATGACTTACAGAAGAGGTCAGATAACCTGGATCTGCTGATTGCCTCTTAATCCTTTCCTGGACCTTTAGCAGACCTTTAGTGTACCTTAGTTAAGCATTATTACAGAACAGTAGAGAGCTGACATTAAAATAAATTAGCTGCAAACAAAGATTGCAATTCAGCGCTTTGTCGCACTTTTATTAACAACAAACATAAAGTTTAAACAAACAAATGAAACACCCAGGCTCAGGCGCGGTGCGGTATGCTGAGAGCACAAGCTGCAGAGAGCACAAGCTGCAGCTCTCTGTCCTTCTCTCACCCCTTCTTCTCCTTCCAAACACACATTCCTTTGTTCTTAAATAGGGCATGTCTTCTCCAGGTGACCGAGTCACTGATTGATCAGCCAACCAGGAACTGCCTGCCTAGTATTCTCTGGTTGATCAATCAGTCAGCCCAGCAACCAGCAACAGAAGCACATATTCTACGGTGCAGAGCCTGTACCCTGACACAGGCTTGTTCCAGTGGTAAGAGCTGAGGGACTGGGAAGTGTGGTCTAGTGGTTAGAGCCGGGGAGCTGGGACTAAACATGTATATAAGAATCATGCAAAACTTCTACTATATTTAAAATAAGGGAGCCTGCAGATGCTGCTATTTGTTTGTACAGCTTACATTAAGATAAGAAGCTTTGGAGTTAGCTCTCTGAAGAGCACAAAGGACCAGTCAAGGCTCCTCCAGCTCCAGGAGGTCAACTAGTTTTATATCTGCAGCCATCTTGCATCCGGAAATTACAATTTCAGCACGAAAGCACAAGGCACAATAGTGTGCTGTTTTTGTCAAGCTCAGTACTGTATCTCCATAATCCAAGATTAGTAGGAAAAGATGTGCTGCTTCAGCCGAGTCTTAAAACTACTGAAGCAGCAAACAGACAACAACTCCCTGACGGAGACTGGATGCAAAGGTCAATGAGAACTGTGAAGGCTTCCTGTGTGAGTGGATGGCTTTTGAAAGCGGTTGGGCTGGTGCCAAGAGTGTTGTTTTTATTTCTTTAAATGTTCTTTTCCTATTATTCTGACTGACAGCTTTAGAGACTAAAGCACTCTATTTATCCACGTTGTCAGTCCATGATGTGGCATTCAGCTTTTTCCAGCCAACCATGCACTCACACACTGCCCAGCCTGTGTTTTATGGGCAGCAGTACCACGTCCATACGGCTCTTCATTTCTCTGACACACTGCAAAGGCATTTATTAATTCAACTTTGAATTGCCGTTGATGGTTTGAATCTAAAGGTCAGAGAACTGACCAGATGGACCAAGTTGGACCAAGATAGAGTACGCACCGCGATGCAGTTTCACTGCAACGCAAGCCTTTAGCCTTGATCACATGCTTCACAGGGATGGGGCTTTTGGTATGCTAAGAGACACCAGTGGGTACAATAATGATCTCTTTAATTATTTCTTAATTTTCACAGAAAATAAAATTGCATAGGAAAAGAAAAACAAGGCAAATAAGGTGCAGAGAACAAACAAAGCCTTACGTACACTTGCTATCATTACCACTGTCTGTCTGTATGTATCTCTTTGGTTAGCATGCTGGCATTCCCTGTCCCATGAACCATTTGAACCATTTTCTCTTTGAAAACACCCAGAGTGTGTTGTTCATCAGCCTGTTCTCATATCTGTATTTGCCCTTATCTCATGCACAGGCTTGATACTGCATTGTTTAGGGTCATTCAAAAGGGATGAGTAAGACAGTACAGTAACACCCCAGTTATGAACACCAAACTTACGAACTGACCGGTCTACAATCACTCAACCATGCGTGCAATGCAACCAGATAGGCGCAGAGTGCTGGTCAAGGAGAAGGCAACATTACTGTATCAACAAAGGTATCCAGAAAGGTGAGGCAGAGTTAAAGTCAAAGGAGGCTGAATGGCTGAGCAAGCCGCATGAGTGCATTTTGTTTAAAAACAAGCACTACGTTAAGCCAGGTTTTCCTGGATGTTTACATGTGTGCTTTTGTAACAGTTATAATTTCAGTGAGCCTTTTTCCAATTACAGTACTGTTTTAAAGACTTTAGAAGCATGACAATATGAATATTGATTACCGTGCTCTGTATCCTTGTAGTATTCTCCAGATTGAGGGTGTACACATTTATTAAACCCATTGAAAACTCATTTTTAGAGTAATGAACATTTCAGGCATACGAACAACCTCTATTCCCAAAGTGTCTGCAACACCGAGGCTCTACTGTAGTCGTGTTTATTGGGACATTTAAATGAAGATTCCTGCATGATCGATCCTGAGATTAGACTCATGAGTCGAAAGGGCAGCTGCACACTGTGCCTGTGTCCAGAGCTGGCACTGTGCTCATTCAACAAGGAGAAGCCACATTCAGCTGGACAGCTCATTTGTGACCACTTATGCATGGAACAATGCCTTTCAGGTTCTGCACTGGCAAATGAAGATGCAGCTTAGTCTCACCCTTACCACCCTGAAGTTTCTGATTACCTGCTGTGCTCCAACCCTGACATGTTACTTCATATTTTATAAGGCTCCTTCATTAGCACTGGCTTCAATGGACAATTCTTCAGCTGTAAACTTCAAAGCACATATTTTTCACTAAGCTTGACGCAGTAAACTGATTCAGCATATAGAAATGTGTACAAATTGTACAGAAAACTGTACAGAAAACTATGTCAAAAACTGATGGAGATAAAATGGTTAAATGATCATGAATCAGACACATCACCACGACTTAGTGTCATCATAACTGGGCCCTCACGTGGATGTGAGTGTGACTGCTAGACAGTGCAGGAACGAGAGAGAGAGAGAGAGAGAGAGAGAGAGAGAGAGAGAGAGAGAGAGAGAGAGAGAGAGAGAGAGAGGGAGAGGGAGAGAGAAGGGAGAGGGAGAGGGAGAGAGAAGGGAGAGGGAGAGGGAGAGGGAGAGAGAAGGGAGAGGGAGAGGGAGAGGGAGAGAGAAGGGAGAGGGAGAGAGAAAGAACTGTACAGTGTTGAGCCGTTCTCTGGTGCATATCTGTTCTCATCAGAGTGTGGGGCTGGACTGTATTCACACTAAGAACGTTCCTGCCCTTGACTCTTGCTTGCTTTCTCCGAAAATCAAACAGCAGTAATATAGAGAACAAACCTCAATTTCTATCATATATACTCTACACTGACCTGACAGCTCCTCATGCAAGCAATCGATAGCATGCAACAATGCTGGATACTGGATGGTTGCGTTGGTTGTTCTTTTTTATTTTAATGTTAGGGTGATCCGTCTGTTTCATTTTGCACCCTCAGATCCAGGCTCACTGAGATGCTACTTAACAGAATAGCACAGTTCAATAAAAGAAGAACATTTTGCTGAACAGGAACTCCATTTCAAGATATGGCAGTTTGCCACAAGAGTTTCCAATGTGCAAAAAAACTCCCATAACTCCCAGAATGATTCTCAGGTTCAGAGTGTGTGAGCTCTCTCCTTCTAAGTCAATCATCAAGAATATCGGCAGATCATCTTGTAATCAGTATTCGACAGAGTGATTGGTTGTGGTTATGTAGGGAATCGCTCCAGGTTTACGAGTCAATGCAATCACCATTGTAACAACATCACTGTGACAGCAATTTTGAGATCATTGTAATTCCAGTAACTCAACAGGGTAAACCACAGTCTCACCAACACTGCTGTTTTTCATGAATATATTCCACTGGAATTCATCAATATGTTCTCTGATGTACAGCCTAGTAATGAGGTCAGCAGCAACACACCAATACAGCAATAGGACAATAAGAATCCTTCAGGCACACAAAAAGATCTAAAATAGATCTTTATAATAGTTCATTAGACAAACAAAGCTTTCAGGTATTTTTTTTTTTGTATTTAGCTTTGCATGTTTGCCTCCCAGATGATTAATAATAGGCGACACGTGGCTGGGGTGATTTTTCATTCTGATGAATAGGAAGGAAACTCTGTCCCCAGCAATGTCAGTGCGACTTACAGTCAACCAAAAATAGGTCCTGAAGATAAGAGGCGAAAATGTCACATCAGCTTAGTCCAAAACAATGGAGGCCTATAAATAAGGGCTGTGTACCACGGCACAGTGGTTTTGAGTTCTTCTGATCCCTCCCAGCTGCACGGCATCACGTTGGGCATGATGGGGTTTCAGACCACAGCGGTTCAACATGATGGAGAACCAGTCAAAGATCTCCAAAGCCATTGGGTCCCGTGTTTTTCAGTGCTCAAGCAGCAGATACAATTATTGTAAATACAATATGATTTACAATTGGTGTTGATTTACAGTATTTGTGGTTTCTGTGCATTTTATTAGTATCACACTTATTTACTGATTCTAAATACATGTATGGATTCCTCTTGTTTTTTTCTTCTTTTTTTGTTGGACATACACCAAAAGAACTCAAAGGTCAACACGCTTGCTGAAACTGCAAACCATGTGATACAAATTAGATTTGCATAGCACTCTACATTTGGTTAAGGGGGGGGGGGGGGGTCAGACATCAGACACATCTGTGTGGCCTCCTGCATTTCAAACACCCCCAAGTCATTGTGAAATATTCCCCAGCAAGGCCCAGAGGAATGCATTGCTGATGGCAGCTTTGATATCCAACACCTCCATGACATAACAGTCGTTGAAGATCATCTCTGAAGTGATCCCCCAGACTGCTATGGGTCAGGACCTCAAAAAAACCAGCATCCAAGAAAGTAGGCAACATGTTGTGGGTCATAAGAAACACCTATTGCCTTATTGTACTGTGTAATTGAAAGCTACACACTATGTTAATGTGCCTAAAGAAGAAACAAGAACCCTATGCTAATGAGATCTGTTGATGCCTGTAGATCACTGAAAAAATCTACTGACCTCAAACCCATCTTAAAGGACTGTAAATTGCCCCAGAGCCCTGCCCCTGGGTTTTGCAGGCGACTTATGGGTTTTGTATTAGGAGACGTGCAGTTCAGTCCAGCTTTTCTTCTTAAGAACAGCTGATCTGTATTCCTAGCCTGCCTTATTTGACTTACAGGTCCTGCATTTCTGAGGACTTTGTAGGAGGCAGGGTTTTGATGTACCTGCCTTTCTGAGCTGGAATTGTTTGGGAAGAGAATGCCATGAAGAGAGTTAAACGGTTCTTTGCTCTCACACCCCCAGCATCATCCCCACCACTGCTGCTGACCAGAGCATGTCGCATTTAATCAGGATCCCAGCGTCCTTCAGAACCAACTCGACCGGAAAAACTGGAGTTCCAGCAGATTCTCTCTCTCTCTCTCTCTCTCTCTCTCTCTCTCTCTCTCTCTCTCTCTCTCTCTCTCTCTCTCTCTCTCTCTCTCCCCCGCATTCTCTCTTTACCCTTTGGGAGATGTTACAGGGGTATGCCCATGTCGGATTCATCGAGATTAAAGTCAAATAAAAAAGGAAACAGTTGAACGATGACAAGCCCCTGTTTAACCCTCGCAATGTCAGTTTAAAGACAGCAGATGGGCTCAGTGTAGCTCAGGGGAAGAGGGGGTGTGTGGTTAGGCTTTGTTCCATGCAAACTAATGACAGCAGAAATCCAAGATGGCAAGACAGTTGCACTTACAATGTATTTAAAATAAACAGTGCAGCATTTCTAATAAGTGGAAATGGCAAACAGAGATTAAAGAAACTCTTTTTGGATTTACTAGTTTGGCTGCCAGTCCATGATCCAATATATTAATTATTCCGAACTTCAGAACAAGCCCAGTTTACGAGGCGGTAACTGGATTGTCAATTGTATTTCTTTTATTATTTCCAATCTGTTAGGGGGTTTCCTGCAATGTTTCTTATCAAGTGATGATTCTGCTATTGCTGCTGCTGTGATGACGAGTGACAAATGATACCACAGAGGACCAGAAAATCTAATGTTATCAATAAATAAAAAAGAGATAATGAATAGCAAATAACCCTTCATGCTGGAAACACCTGGGATCCGATACAATTTCAAGATGAATGAGATTGATATGTTAAGACGCATTATCCCGTAAAGGTTTTCGATTTGAGGTTTGTTTTTTTTTTGTCAAAAGATGGTGCATCCTTGGAGCAATGGCACGTCTCTATGAAGCATGTTAAGTATTATTAACAGTTGCATTGCCATAATGGATCCCCCTACCTCTCCCTGCGTGTGTGTGTGTGTGCTTGTGTGTGTGTGTGAGAGAGAGAGTTTGTGTGCATGTTCATGTCTGTATGTGTGTATGTGTGTGTATGTGTGTGTTTGTGTGTATGTGTGTTTGTGTGTGTGTGTGCTTGTGTGTGTGAGAGAGAGAGAGAGTTTGTGTGCATGTTCATGTGTGTATGTGTGTATGTGTGTGTATGTGTGTGTTTGTGTGTATGTGTGTGTACATGTGTATGTGTGTTTGTGTGTGTGTGTGTGTGTATTTGTGTGTGTGTGTGTGTGTGTCTGTGTGTGTGTGTGGCACAGCTAAAACACGGCAGTTCCTCTTGTTCTCTCTGTCGCAGCTTGTGAAGAGATCGGAAGTGGCAGGCAAGGCTCTCACCCTGTGAAGTGTGAACGAAACAGAGAGAAAATCGCCTTCATTTGTCTTTTTTATGAGGGAGCTGTCCAGCAGCTCATCAAAAGAGATTGTGGTCTTTTTTGGGGACCTCGCATGAAGCTTGAGAGACACCCACCCCCTCCCCCCAAACACACACAAACACACAGAGTTAGCTGTCAGTGCGAATTTCCTCATGCTCCAACACTCTCTTTCCCCCAGCCTGACATCCACTCAGCCTGGGCAGATGAGCACAGCTGTGGGCTCAAAGGGATTCCTGATGAGCCTCCCAAGTTCTAGTGACAGGAGGGAGACTGCTGTGAGGTAAGAGGGGTCACTTTAGGGCTGACGGGGGGTCGGTGATGGGAGGTCAACGGTTCAACGTGTAATCATGCTCTCGGGGTGATCTAAGACAACCTCTTCAGAAAGCCCTTTTATCCTACACGTGCTTTGTAAATTTACAATAGAAAAATAGCTGACACATCCCTGGCTAGAAACTTTCCTGCCTGTATGTTGATAACACTCTTTCTCTACTCATTTCTGAACTTAAATGTAAAACTTGTTTGTGTGTGTTTCTGTCTGAGTAAAGCAGCTGCATAGCCGTATGGATGTGAAGACTTTTTTGGCATCCTGGCGCTAGGGGAGCGATATATACGGTGTGCATTGCAGTTGTTATTTCATGGCGATGCAGATCAAGCCCGTTTGCTCCAGCTTGTAATCATGCCTCACTGTGCTCTACTCAGCCTGCTCTTTCTACAGGACCGAATCCTCATTATAAAAGGGGAAGATGACACCTTGTTATAAAAATGCAAATGAAATGCAGCGACCAAAGAAAGAGTTTATTTCTCTGTATTCCTGTATCACATTGACTGATATCATTATAGCTGCGCAGAGCCATGAAATTGCCTACTGTTTAAACAGGCAAATGACAGCGCACTTCCAAACATGATCTAATTGCAGTGTAATGTATTTAAACCCAATTTCTTTCTTTTTTTTTCAGATCATTTGATAATGCGACACTAATTTCTATTGCTTGAACTGCATACTATTGTGTGGATTGTGCAATGACTGCTGCGTTAAAAGCTGCTGTTTCGAAGCTCGAAATGTGAATTTTCTGGGCCACAGACTGTTTACTTGTGCTTTGCTAAACCCCCAACTCCGTTGATTTGCTATGATAGTGGCACACCACTAGTACCCGCGCTGGCACGGCAGTGCGGTGGGGCTCTGATTGGTGGAATTGTGTAACATTGGTAACATTTTCATATTTGGACATATCAGTGTTATAAGAATGTTATATACTAATCAATACAAACTGCTAATTGAGTGCAGTAGCACGGAACCATACCAGTGTCAGATCGGTACCAGTGTGTTACACTGCATAGTGAGTTAAATCCACTACATTGCCATTGCTGGTCATGCCACAGCAGGCTAATGCAGCTCTTTTGAATTCTTTAGGGTGAAACACGGGTTATTGCCATGGCATCCAGGTCTAACTTTTCTGCAGAGGTAAATCGGTTTCACTGTTGTAATCAGCGCTCCCGCTAAGCTTTTTAGATACTGAGGAAGGGTAAATTATCAGCGGGAAACCTTCGGCCACGCATCTCATCCGGTTAATTTATTATTTTTGTTGCATTATACAATTTCGAAACAATTTAACACTTTGCTTGAAATTTAAAAATATACAAGACATGTATTCTGGTTCTGTCTCTGATTTATATATATCAAATAAATATATAGATTTTATGAAGCGTGTATTTACCTTTATGAATCCTGTCCTAGATCCTATCAGAACTGCAGCCCCGTAACTTGTTGCCATAGATATAGACTGCATGCTTAACTGGTGGCCTGCATGGAATTGCTTTATACTGCTGTATAAAACACTGGCGTCTGCACTGCCTTCAATTGCAACCATGTTGAGAAACGTAACCTGAAGTTCTGACTAAAAAGCATTGAAATCAAATAAAACCACACAATAGTATACTCAACAATGTAACATATTATTATTATTATTATTATTATTATTATTATTATTATTATTATTATTCATTTCTTAGCAGACATTATTTTTTTACATACAATTACCCATTTATACAGTTTTTTTTTTTTTTTTTTTTACTGGAGCAATCTAGGTAATCAAGGGTACAGCAGCAGTGTCCCCCACCAGGGATTGAACCCACAACCCTCCGGTCAAGAGTCCAGAGCCCTAACCATGTTTTAGTTGGATATATTATTACATAGTTGGATTCATTATTATACCACACCTAAATAAGAAAAAAAGGCTGTGACATAGAACTATGATGCTATAACTGAACTACACAATAACCTCACACAGGTTAATCATTATTACTTATTAGTTATTAACAGGTTTGCGAGAAAATAAAATCATCAATTGAATACTGCACCATTGCAACAGGTGGAAATAAAAAAACTATGAGTACGTACGTGCACAGCAAATTCTCGCAATTGACGCTTGCCCTGCAGGTCACGTTCATGCAGACTCGGAGCTTGTTCTAGGCCGATTTTATGTGGCTGGTTTTCACAGTTGCCAAGTTTGCTTATAATAAGCGAGATTGGGCTTGTTTTTTGTAGTCTCGTTTGGAATTTGAGAGTCTCGGTTTGGAATTTGCATAAACACCCATACTTTAACATTAGCTTGTTTTGAAACTGCTGGTTGAAATTTTTACAGAGGGGAATCAAAGTTAGTAAACTGAGTGCGAAGGGTGTTGCCAGTTATTGCGAAACATGCGCGTGTTTCATCCTTAGAGGGAATTCTGGTTGTTTTGTTTGCCCCAGCAGTTAATCTGCAGTGTTGTGGTGTTAATGGCTTTTCAGCTCAGAAAAAGGCACTTTTGTGAAATTGCCTTCGGTAGTTTTATTTCTAAAAGCATCCTCTTAAACAGCATAAAGTGAATAAAATCAATTACGATTTAAATTACATTTAGTTCAATGGTCTCTTAACTGAATTATGAGTCATTTTGCTAGCTAGGTGATTGTGAGGGCCCATTCGCACATATACCTGTGACAGTGAACTGTCCGGGCCAGCAGTCAATGGCTCTGTGTTATCCTTTTTCATTTAAAACAATTTTGCAGGATGGGTCAATGGGTTAACCTCGCTTGATCTTTGGTGGGGAAGGTGCTGTCGTGACAAAGAGACGGGTCGCTGTTCTGAGTGAAAGAACACTGCCAGGTAGAGATGGATAGGGGGATTTGAAGTCAGGCAGGCAGTACTGTATTCCAGTGCTTTACATTCATTTTAAATTATGAACTACTAAAAGAAACTAAATGTATGTAATTACACACATTTTGGCTTGGACGAAACAGTCATTGAAATGTGTGTCATTGAATTGATTTTGTTTTTTTTGTAGTATTTCTTAACATTTTATAAGAATGTCGGGTAACACTCTCCGGTATCCCAAACTACATTACACTGTGTAGTAACAATCCAAAATCATGCTTAATTACACAATGTTTGAAATTGCTAGCACGTTTTATAACACTGTATTTGACCTGTTTGAATGTTCTTCCTCTGTCGCTTCACTGCAAACCTGAAAGGATGACGGTATTGATGAAACAACATCCTTTAATCACGTTTCAAAGCGCCTCTGTGGCTGCCTGCTTTTAGATACCACGGGGGGTCTTATGTACTTTAGTACATGAGGAGTTTTCAGGTCCAGTGAATACAGTGTGATGGGAATGATCAAACAGCACTCCAGGCTCAGCCCTGAGACCCCAGGTGCAGACATGTGAGATTAGCTCTATCTTGTAGTGCAAAATGAGACATTCCATGTTTTATGCTGCAGTAAAGGGTAACTTGGTAAAGAGATATTTAAAGCACTGGATAATTATAGATGGTACGCTTGATTGGGTGGGGACTATGGAGAGCCTTTTCTATTCTTCCATTCTTCTGTATTTTCGCAGCACTCAATGTGACAAGCTGTCCTGAAAACAAAAAGCTCTTCTCGATGACTTGCTATCCCGTGTCTGAAGAGCATTCAATTAGAAGTGGATCGGGAGTGAATTATGAGTTTTAAACAGAATGGGATGTTATAGATTATGATTGTGAGTTCAGAGAATTGCATTATAACTGCCACGGGTCATTAAAGCGCAAGCGAACACTTGATACATTGTAACGATATATGATGTCAGTGTAGTAACAGTGCATTGCAACATGTCAGTAGAGTCCAGTTAGTTTGAAATATTCTTACCGCTGGACTGAAATGAACACAGAGCATTGCTACAGCTCAACACAGATTAGTAATAGACCTTATCCGAGACTACAGAATGCTAAGATTGTTACCCCTCGGAAATAGTGGAAATACAACATTACATGTGGATTGTGCACAAAGCCGGAAACCGAACCATACCGATATTCTGGTTTGGGGTCAAATGCAAAGGGTTGTTTTTATTCTAGGGACAAGTACAGGATTCTGTTTTGCTTATCATACAGCCTATTTTATTTCTCAGCAGAAAGCAGTTATTTATAGTAGTATACATGTGTCAGGACTGTGATGTTTACTGGGTAGTATTGGGAATTCTATTCTGTGCCCTCTAGGGAAATCAAAGCCAAGATGCAGAGGAGGGGGGAGCTGTGAACTACAAGAAATAATCATAGGAATTGACAAGGATTTGATCGGCACTTTAATTGGAATTGACTGGTGATTGCAGAGAAGTCCAATGGTGTGGAGATGCCATCCTTAAAATGCACTTCAATCAGGGGATTGATAACCCAGGAATGACTGTACTGCTGGTGGCCAGCATTGCAATCTCAGCATGACAATCTGAAAACCTGCAGAGCACCCAGCTTAAAATCAGTGCCTGTGGAAGAGTGAGAGGTTGATAGCAGGGGAGTCTGTCTGTCTGTCTGTCTGTCTGTCTGTCTGTCGGTCTGTCGGTCTGTCTGTCTGTCTGTCTGTTGGTCCGTCGGTCTGTCCAGTACAGAGATTTAGTTTCTTTAATGTCTGTAAAAGATGACTGATTGACAGTGATGTAGCTGAGGCTGAAGGTCTCTGCCTGTCCATAAAAGTTTACCACATTAACAGCAGAGCAACTTGCAATAAAGCATAGTGAAAACATGGTAAAGCACAGGTAAGCATTGTAAATCCCAGAAAGGTATGGTAAAGCATATTAAAAAAAGAAAGAAAATGGTAAACAATGGTAAATAGTAGAACCATGGAGGAAAAAAGAGAGATAACGGCAATGTTACCGTGCACATGTGCGGTTATAAACTTGTATAACGGTAAACCTCTTTAGCCCTTGAGGAAGATGAGGGACATATTGTTACATTTAGCACTCATCTTTCATGGGAGTCATATTCATGAACAACAATAGCAGAGAGAACTCCAGTGTGTTTGTGACTGTATTATACTGAGCCTGTCAGCTTGTGACTGTATTATACTGAGCCTGTCAGCTTGTGACTGTATTATACTGAGCCTGTCAGCTTGTGACTGTATTATACTGAGCCTGTCAGCTTGTGACTGTAGTATACGGAGCCTGTCAGCTTGTGACTGTATTATACTGAGCCTGTCAGCTTGTGACTGTATTATACTGAGCCTGTCAGCTTGTGACTGTATTATACTGAGCCTGTCAGCTTGTGACTGTATTATACTGAGCCTGTCAGCTTGTGACTGTAGTATACGGAGCCTGTCAGCTTGTGACTGTATTATACTGAGCCTGTCAGCTTGTGACTGTATTATACTGAGCCTGTCAGCTTCTGACTGTAGTATACTGAGCCTGTCAGCTTGTGACTGTATTATACTGAGTCTGTCAACTTGTGACTGTATTATACTGAGCCTGTCAGCTTGTGACTGTATTATACTGAGCCTGTCAGCTTGTGACTGTATTATACTGAGCCTGTCAGCTTGTGACTGTAGTATACGGAGCCTGTCAGCTTGTGACTGTATTATACTGAGCCTGTCAGCCTGTGACTGTATTATACTGAGCCTGTCAGCTTCTGACTGTAGTATACTGAGCCTGTCAGCTTGTGACTGTATTATACTGAGCCTGTCAGCTTGTGACTGTAGTATACGGAGCCTGTCAGCTTGTGACTGTATTATACTGATCCTTTCAGCTCAATAAGACAGCGCTTTGCGGCCTGGGGGCCTGGTCCTGAATGCAAGATACTTTGTTGAAATATTGAAGCATTGTATTTTGTGAAATCTAATATTATGGAAATAGCTTATTTATTTTATACTGGTACTTATTTTCATTCACTCCCATATTCTACAGTATAAATGCACATTCTACCAACAACATCAATAACATTATTATCTTTATCTTCACATATGTTCACTTTATTACTTTATAAATGTTCAATAAGTGTGGTTAACTGTGTGTTCTAAACCCAGGAGGTGGTTCAGTTTGAGCCTTGTTTAAAATGCATAAAATACAAATGGAATGGAGTAAAACCTGGACCTTGATTGGTGGGAAACTCATTTATTGAGCTTGTTTAACTGAGGCAGGTGTGTGTATAAAAGGGTGCACCTGGCTTGTATGGTCAGTCTTGTAGAGGCTGGGGGTTAGGAATGAGCTTCACTGGGTTTGACTGTATATCATTATTATTTGTCAGAAATCTTTTGTTTTATTTTTGTTAAATACACATTCACAATAGCATCACTATTTTTGCCTGATTGCTTGCGCCTAACCCTTATACTCACACTCATACATTACTATAAATACTACAGTGCTGAAGTTGCAGCCTACTTTTAGATCAAATCCCACTTCAGATTTCCTAACCTTGTTTTTTGATCCTTAGAGGGTTTGACTCTATTGCAAAATATAAACTGATTTGGACAGGAACTTGACAATGGCACCTTGTTGACACACTGCAGCAGTTGCCCAGAATAGAATAATGCTCTTTGTTGATAAAGTGAAGCATGTTGCCTCTAAATACACAAGACCATTTCCAAAGATGTTTCAATCTGTCTTGACCAATCGATGAAAGCACTACCATATGCTTTCACGATCAGGCAGATTCAGTTTGAATCAGCCCCCCCACACCCTTTCCTCTCTCGTCCAACCCCTTCACCCAATCTAACTGCACAGCATTCAACTTACTTGTCAGCAGGAGATGGATTTTCAAAAGCAGATGTGACATTGTGTTGTACGCAGTACTTAGCTGTGACTTTACAACGTGTGCAAGCTCAGTGGAAGTCTAGCTGCCAGAAGGAATTTACTGCACAAGCTTTCCTTTGGTTTGACTGATGTATAAATGACCTCTGTGTCTATGCTGGCATGTCGTTTGGGCTCGCTGGTTGGCTGCAGGATTTGATGATGCGACCTGTGGAGTCGGTTCTTAGAAGCGAAACTAATAAATGCAGCAGGTTAGTGGTGAAAATGAAGGTTTGCTCCCCCCCCATAGAAGAGCAGAGCCTTTGCTGATCTGTTGTAGTGATTGCTGAGAATTGTATATTAAAAGGCCCACAGGGTTTCGTTTTGGATTTCTTTAAGATATAGCATCCTTGTTTCCTCTTAGCTTTTGATAGATCTGAGCCCATTTCTGCTTCTCTTCTCACATATGACTAACCCCCATCCTAGGCTTGTTATTTCCAGTGTATTATTGTCAATGTCTGTCCTCCTTAGTTTATTGTAAAGATGTTTACTGTAACACACTCATCTCTGCTGAATAACATTCTCTTTGCATTTGGCATGCACGTTCGAATAAAACATGTTGTTTTATTTAGTCGTGTTTGTTTATTTATTATACTTTTTCCATTAAGTGCCATTGTCCTCGTTTGAGGGCAGGCTACTTCGTAATTTTTAGGGTATTTTTAACTGGCATCTACCTGTTATTTCAATTGCCTCTTTAAAGATAGTGTTATGATAACTTACTCTAATTTTGTTAACCGTAGAAGTTGTCTAAATGTAATGTATCCATTTTTTTTTTCAAAGAAACATGAATTTGGTACTGCGGCAGTCTAGCAGGGCGAAAAGTGTGGGGAATAATGGATTGGCAGGGAGGGGTTTAAATTTCTCCCTGTCAAAACATGTGGGATTATGGCTGGAGCCGTGAATTGAATAAATGATAAATGATTAAAAGTAAGGCTCCAGCCATAAGTGTATGAATTGGGTGATCGCGGGTGTTAGTGAGTAAGGATTATAGTTAATGTTGTTGAGAGGTGGAGGTGTTCTGTTTAAATGTATATACTGTATATATGATTATTGTTGGTGTGTAAGACAGTTTTATGAAGCCGTATGTGTTGTGAAAGCAGTGGCTAGATCTGAAACGGCGGTGTTTAAATATATATCTAGTCTTTTTGTTTAAAGTGTTTATTTTGACCACCGTGTCTTTTGTTTTCTTCCTGCATTTGTTTATTGTTCAGTGTATTTATTATTAAACGTATATTCAGCGCTTTGAAACTGCAGCTTGTGTGTCTCTCTTCCTGGTAAATAACAGGCTTGCTAGCGGCGCTGTCCTGTCACAGGCACTTAATGGGTTAAGAGAACGTGTGCTTCAGAAGCGAGTCAGTCAGGATGATGAACACTAAGCGTAACACGGTCATCCTCCATCAAATCTGATAGCAGCAGGCAAGCATCCATGAATATATGCATCAAATACAATCTGCGGTTCTCATCGTCAATTTTAATAAATTGCAGCCCAGCCAGTGAAAACAAATAGCTGAATCAATTTACACAACACCAGAGGTGGTCTTTAAATATTTCAAATAGCATGGAAAAGTGGACAGTTTTACAGGCACATTTTGGTGTATAAACGTTGCGATGGGCTACTTGTAAATTCAAATTCACATCTCTGATTTATTTTCCAGTAAAATGTATGTTTTTATATATATATATATATATATATATATATATATATATATATATATATATATATATATGTGTGTGTGTGTGTGTGTGTGTGTGTGTGTGTACGTGTGTGTGTGTGTGTGTGTACAGATGTCCCTGCTAAAATAGGGAAACATTGGTGAAGTTAATCTGCTTTTTTATTCTGTTAATGAAAAAAAGTGTCTGTGCTTCAATAAAATTGCAATAAAGAGAATAATATGAATGAAATAATGAACCCCCTTTAGGGAGCTGGGGCTGATCCACAATAACATGTGTCATAACATGTGAAGTAGTGGAGGGCAGCAGTGTGGAGTAGTGGTTAGGGCTCTGGACTCTTGTCCGGAGGGTTGTGGGTTCAATTCCAGCTGGGGGACACTGCTGCTGTACCCTTGAGCAAGGTACTTTACCTAGATTGCTCCAGTAAAAACCCAACTGTATAAATGGGTAATTGTATGTAAAAAATAATGTGATATCTTGTAACAATTGTAAGTAGCCCTGGATAAGGGCGTCTGCTAAGAAATAAATAATAATAATTGATTTCACTGAAAGAGAAGTCCATGTGTTAGGGTTCACATGCTAGCCTCTTCTTGCTACTTAAGACAACGAAATATATTGCTGTTTTCACGGAAAGACAGCATACAATTACAGCGTCTGTAAAAATATTAGTTTTGGTTTAAATGTCCCAGAAAGGGCAGTCTGTCCTTTGCAATCTTCCAACTAATTTAAATTAAATAGTTCCACCTGGAAAATTAAAATATAACATTTTAATATTTAATTAAACACCGTATGGCTGCTTAAAAAGCCAAGCGTGACACACAATTTCATTACCACTGCCTTCCCCGTGTCAATTGACTCCCTCTGTAAAATCCGGCTGTAGATTACCAAACAAAAGGGCAAAGCCTCATATTGTCAGTGGCAAGCCCTGACCACTGCTCTTCAGCTTCCATACAAGGTAAATAGCTTCAAATGCGATTTAACAGCACCCTTCATTTGGTCTTTGTTTTAATGCTGTTTTCAGAGTGGTTTCAAATATCCTGTTGCTCCAGTACCATTCATGTATCCCTACAGCTTTCTCTTGACTGCGTTTGTGCTTGCTTGGGGAAGGCCTTGTGGTCTTAGAGTGTGGTTGTGCCTGCAGATTTGAGAATACTCGTGTCATTTAAGATGTAACACTGGAACTACAGTCCACTCCTCACTTCCCTAGTCTACACAAGCTCAACACAGTGGTTTATCCTGGTGAATTTACCCACCTCGTTATCCAACTATCCCTAAATGGAAAGTTAGAAGCCTGTACTGTTCCGAACCTCTTTGCACCACATTTTGAATGCTGTAATAAAGGGGGGATTTAGATCCACTGTTTAGATCATTAAACAGCTGACTTAACTGATGGAGATACTGGGCCTTCCACGATCTGGTTTCCTTGTGATAACTCCTCCAGTCCCATGCTATCAAGCTATTTAAAGAAGGCCAAGTCCACAGGGACGACACTTTTTTCCTAATCCTCACTCGCAAGTGATCAGCTTGCGCTGAAAAGATAACAGGAGCTCGTCTTTTAGAGGGCGCATTAAACACAGTTTGAAAGACAGGCAGTCAGCAGTTAGAGCAGTTTTTCATTCTTTTCTTTTTTTTTCATTTGCAGCGCTGGTTGATCATTACAGATGTTCTCTGGAAGAGATCAGAAGGGAAATAAAATATCCAATTTGGTGCCGTCAGCGCTATCTGGGTTTTGTCACTTTATTTATCTACCCATAAATGTTAATCCTCAGCGACAAGGTCCGTAAACGATTTTTACACAAAACTGGAGTCCTTATCTGTGGGTAGAGTTAGGAGTTCAGTGTGCAGTGAATCTGCTTTTATCTCTGATGTCCATCCAACCCACAGTGTGCTTCACATGTCCCCTGAATGAATGCCTGCCTCCTGGAAATGCGATCCTGATTGGGTGGCCTCCTGCTTTGACCCAAAGCTGTTTTCCTGTGGATGTGCTTCATAGCCTGCAACTCTTTGGCAGCTGTACCTAGCTAATTCTGAGTATGGGTAGCCGTGGAAACAGTGCTTTGCCTTTGTTTGGATATTTGCTATGGAATGATCTTGAAGGTCTAATCTCGGCATTAAAAAAAAAAAACAGTTATCACATTTGATTTTTATGTTACCACACCTTACGGATGTATTTGATCTGCTCTTGTCAAAGCCACAGTTTTTTGGCTATTGCTTCAAAGTCATTTCAAAGACACATTGAATGCAATATGGGTTCTAAAGATAAAAAGAGGAGCGCTATTGTGAATTTTATCTAACAGTACATGGCATTTCCTAGAGTACAGCTGGGAATGATTGAAATACAGTATGCAAGTGTATATATATATATATATATATATATATATATATATATATATATATATATATATATAGTAAAGGACATTATCAGTGTGGTCTAACAGCTTTCCTGGAAATAGGGATGTTGTGACTTTAGGGTCTCAATCAGGAAAAATTACCCTGCCAAATGACTGACACATTACATCGTATTACACCACATTTGGATCATTTTAAGCAAAGATGAGAAATAGAGAGATGTACATTAAAGTCAAATGGCTTCACCACTTTGCTGGGTAACATGGTTTTAAAATTAAAGTCTGGCTCAGATGGTGCCTCCTTTCGAATGTGAAATTGACAGTTTTTTTTGTTTCTGTTTTCTAAAACAAGAGAAGTAGATTGCCTTGGCATTGTTGTCTGCCCCTCCTGCGGCTGCTTGAAATTCACATCTCATCCACAAAGCTTCGTACTGTTAAACACAGTTAAATGGCGTGTTTATCGAGAAATAGAAACTCTTGTGTTTGTTTTTCTCTATGTCTGAGTATAGCTGGCTACACATTGTTATCCATCATGATTTTCTTTTATGTATAGTAACTCCTATCCTGTGTATAAGCTACCGTTTAGCTGTAAACTACACACATTATTTTTTAACTTTATTCATGATATATCATATCGCAGTAAAAAAACAAAAACAAACAAACAGTGAGAAACAAACAAAACAAAAAAAAAACACTGAAGCATATTCAACAGATCCAAGTATTTCCCCTGTAAAATAATCAACAAAGGCTCTAATGACCTACAACAGTGCATGTTAGTCTATTTTGTCTATATAGGAAAAAGATTCAAGGTCGTAGTCTAGTGAATGAAGTGATGCCAGTATTTCGATCTCCAGTATTTCGACCCCAGTGAGGGTGCAACCTGAGCTGGACTAGATAAATACTTCCATGTGAGTAGAGTGTGGGTCTAACATTAACCCAACATGAGGGTACAAGGTGTTGAGGATACCATTCTGCGATGATTACCGCCTCTACTTCCTGTCTTCGGTGGAAATCTAAAGTTCTCATTGGAGTCTGTTCCTCAGGAGGCATCGGTAATGTGCACTGTGTTCCTCGTGAGACATCATCGGTAATGTCAGATAATCTCTCTTGGTAAAAAGACAAGGAGCAGCACTCACATATTAACTGTGATGGACTGAATTCCAATTCCTAAGATTGCTTTTCCAGATTTATAACAAGATGCTTTGAACGGTGTGTCCCATCCTTTGGTAACCCTATTCCTTGAATTGTACAAGCCTTTCATTTGGTCTACCTTGAAAGTTTGAGAACTTGCTTATTAAAAACTCTCAACCGAAAAAACACAAAAAGAATACTACTACTACTGCTATTACTACTACAACTACGACTACTACTACTACTACTACTACTACTAATAATAATAATAACTACAAAATCAACACAAAACACCAACTTAAAATGTCCTTGAAGAAGATAAGTGCCGTGGTTCACAAAACCATATAATTAATCCCAACGCAATCACTCACAGAAGACTGCAATCTGTTACAAATGCCGGCTTCGACAGTGTGATTGTGATCAGTCTCATTAAACGACGCGATTGAAATAAATGAACACAGGTAACCGTTTTCTTATCACATCTTGTTTTGTACAGGTTTGCTGGGTAGGCTTGGATCAATGTTCTTTCCAAAACCAATTCCTGCTACTACTCAAATAAAGAGCAGTATTATCTATGTTTGTTGCCTTATATCTTACGGCACCCGTATTCTTTTGTTTTTTTTTAGCAGTCTCATTCAGTCTTTGCCCAGCTTTTTTAATTTCCTGGGAAGTGTGTTCTCGGCTCCTTGCTAATGTAATCCTCACCCTTGGCCCCCCTGTTCTCTGTCTTGTTTCTGTTTCAGAGATCATCTCATTTGTAGCCGAGGCTGTCGCCTCTCAGGGCTCGCTTGTCATACTTTGGTTCTGTACCGTGGCTATTGATGATTGCAATTCTACACCCTCTCGTTTTCATCGGTACGTTTAAAATGCATTGATACAGTAGATCCTAGCAGAATTTCTAAGTCCCCTACTACTGAATACTACTGACAGACAGTCTGTCCAATTATCTATCTTTCCTGTCTTTTTCCCAGTGGTATATTGCAATTTTGCTTTTACTTATCCATCTCTTCTGAGCGCTATCTAAGCAGGGGCCTTTAATATATATACGCTTGACAGGACTTTGATCCACGTCGACCTCTGCTTTTACCACAGAGCCAATCTTACATGTTACTTTGTCATTGAATCTCTTCCACTCTGGGAACCTCCTTGATAAATTAAACTATGGTTCATCAGGCAGGACTGCCCCCTTACACACATTATAATGATGGCCTTTCAGAGCTACATAAATAGACTGGTAACATACCCTTCTATTGCCTTTGATTCATTCTCATCCCTCCTCCTCCTCAACTCCACCCTTGCAGCTACCCCTTGGTACGTTCTCTTATGCCTCATCTAGCAGGCCAGGTGATGGACCCTCAAACCAAGCGGGATTGAGACAATAATTGATTTCTGTGCATCACATTAAATTAAAAAAAGGGGTTTGTCCTGATTTACTAAATACTTTTTTTGTTTAATAGAAGGGGATTGCTTTATCCAAAAACCTCATAAGAGAGTCCCTATAGGACTACATGTACTGGCAGTGTTGTGTGATGCACTGCCAGTAGAGATTCTGCCCCCTGCTGGTGAGGTGAGATGAAGTTTGAAGCTCTAAAACCATGAATGCATGAACCTGGGTCTTTTGCATAGCGATTAAGGTGCTTGTTTGCATTCACGCCCAGCCTCCGCCATGTTACATATGCACCTACTGTTCTGCGTAATTCATGGAGCAATACCCTCCTTGGCTGGGGTTGTTCGTTGCATCCCAGTCGGCAGAGAAATGTTACAATAAATACATGCAAACATATGCGAATTGTATTTGCAGTCATGTGGCAGTAGCATGGAACGAGAGATGCCAAATGTTTTAAATATTCAATAGGAAATTACCACCCAGCTTTGACTGAGTTAACCCCTTCCTTCCACGTTGTTGCTCCAGGGAGAGCTGTTTTAAAAAAGGATCTACCGTTTTCATGAAAGGCTTTAAATAAGAGCCTGGTGAAATGAAAGAAAATCGATTAAGAGTCAAGATCAATGCTCAAAGTAGACAAAGAATCTGAATTAATTACCAAGAGGAGCACAGATAACACTTAATTACAGCGCTGTAGGTAAGTGTTCCGTGTGATTGTGTTATAGCACGGCAAACTAAATCAATTTCCTTCCCTCATATTAGCTCTAGAAGCTGATGATTGCTTTGCTCTTCGTTTAGATTTGCTCTTCGTTACTGCTTTCTGATTCCTTATAACACCCCGTGCAGCAGGTTAGTCACTTTTTCGTGGTCATGCCTTATGGGTCTGGTATCTCTAATTAAAGTTTTTAACAAAGAATAAAAAAAAGAGATTTTGCTATAATAATACTGGTATGAAAATGGATGGGTATCCTTGGTAATCTTTTCTTACAAGGACCCCTATGTGCAACAGTCCTTGTGCATTACTAGTGTTCTGACAATAATGTACTACACTAATTGGGAGTTATCTTTTATAAAGAAAAATACCCAGATCTGCTCTTATTAACACTCTGGGGTCCACAAACGTGTCCCTGGCAGCATGTCTGAAACCAAAAAGGTGGGCCTGATGGGATATATTGAGTTGGTCAATCACTTTCAGATTTCTTTATCCTTCTTTTGGCCTTCTGAACCAGATGTTTACCTACATTATTATTATTATTATTATTATTTATTTCTTAGCAGACACCCTTATCCAGGGCGACTTACAATTGTTACAAGATATCACATTATTTTTATATACAATTACCCATTTATACAGTTGGGTTCTTACTGGAGCAATCTAGGTAAAGTACCTTGCTCAAGGGTACAGCAGCGGTGTCCCCCACCTGGGATTGAACCCACGACCCTCCGGTCAAGAGTCCAGAGCCCTAACCACTACTCCACACTGCTGCATGTCAGTAATCCGTCGTGCCCCAAACTGCCGATATATTAGAAAAAAAAACTGTGTCCGAGCTACCCTCTTTAAGAATCGATTTCTCCCTATTGCTGCCTCTCTGGATGAGTAACCAGAGAGCAGCCCATGAATTCCCTACAGGCTCATGTGGTGACGTTTATTTCTGTAGTAACACTCCTGTTGTAATTTTGATCAACTCGGAGCAGATCAATAACAAGGACAGTCCTACAATCCCTGGGCAGGGAGCTTGTCCTTCCAGACCTTGACCTCTGTAAAGTGATTGCACCAAACCGGGTGGCAGTTTTGGAATGAGAACTGACATCCACAGATGGTTACAGCCTGATAGCCCTGTGTAACAGGGGACTCGCTACACGCGATGACATGATTACTTGAAATGATGATGACTGATGACGTGGGTGTGTGTTCGCTGCTTGATTGACAGGAGACCGAGACAGGAAGGTTGGAATTGATACGCCCCTCAGGTGTGCAGGTTTATTTACATATAGTACAGACATACAGGAACCCCCACGTGATGCTACCATCAATGGGAGCCCACGGACATACGGTCCGTCATGCAAAAGGCAAAATAAACACTACAAAAACAATCAAATAAAAGTTGCAGTGAAGACGGCTCACGCTACAAATGGAGGTCCTGCTTCGACACCTGTCTGCTATACTGGGTGGGATCTACTATCCCAAAACTAACTTCCTATTCCTCTGGCAGTTCACCCAACCCCAACCTCAGATACACACATGATCTCCCGGAACAAACCTTCGACCAACTCCTGACCTCGGAGTATCCACACGATCGCCGTTAGAGGCGGTCGCTTCGTTTTCTGAACCCAGTCGTTCAGCAGCACAGATGGACCGATGCTTCAGCAGCAGCAGCGCTCTGTTCCCTATGGCTTCCAGCAGCCGTGATCTGTATAATCGGGACCCTTTTATTCCTGGCACTCTGCTGCACCACACCCACCTGCTGATTAGGAGTTCGCAGCTGGTAAACACACACACGCAGCTCGTTCCCGCAACTAAACACAGCAGGCAGGCTGCTACAAACAGCGTCAGGTTCCCCATTAAAACTAATGCCGTTCTTATTTATACAATCATTACACTCTTATTTACAATAAACAATCACAGAAGCCCCCTCCTTATGTGCATAGCCCCAGCCCTGCTACACCCTGCAATACTATGTATTCTGCATTCGGCTCTGAAGCCCAACTTTGCAGAGGTGGACATAAAGACTGAGATGAAAGACTGCTGTGTGGAATGGAGCAGGTCCTGACCTACAGGGAATGGGCTCCAGTCTACACACGGAATCACAAGGCTGGAGCCCCAGGGAAAGTGCTTTGATTCCTCTCACAACATAAGCAGCTATGGGTGGGGTGGGGTGCTGGGAAGACTGTAAAGCTACAGATAGCCTCCAGGTTTGCCTAGAGCTCTACCAGCACTGGCAGGAGAGGAATTCTGAATTAGTTTCAATTCATGAGAGACCGAGGAGGAGGAGGAGGAGGAGGAAGAGACAGACAGAGAGAAACCAGACTGCAAAAATCACTTGCAAACCCCAATGGAGATCATTATTAATAGTTTATCAATACTAATGATTAGAAATTAAAATACATGGTCAACTAGCTTGCTTACACCATTACACAAGCACATTCTTTCTTGTTATAAGACAGAACACAAATAGCACGGTCTTGTAACTGTGGCTAAATAAAGGGGGAGCATGATATATATAAAAAAAGAAATGAATAGTGCTGACATATCTCCTTCCGCATTTCAGATTGTCTCTCAGAAATCTCATCTTGGACACATTCACATCACCTGAAACTCTAAATCCGACCTCCTTTACTTTCCTTCTACTTCTCCTCTCTCCTCTAACCTCTCTATCTCAGTCTCCCTTGATGCTATCAATCATTCTCCATCTCCTTCTGCAAGAAACCTAGGTGTTATTCAGGACCCTTCCCTCTCCTATTCTCAACACATCTCTTCACTAACAGGTACTTGTCGTTTCTTTCTTAGCAACAGCTATAGAATCCGCCCTTTTTTATCTACTTATCCTCTTGCTCCTTCATGTCAACAGAGATAGTGTTCTTTGGTTTGTGTTTCCTAAACAGCTGCCCGGCACAGGAACACTGGAGCACTGGCTTGTCGAGAGGTTTTTGAAATAATGAAGAGACTCTCTAATGAAGCCAAGATGCTAAGATCTGTATATAAGAGACATTGCAGGGGAGTTTTGAGCTAACTGGCTTGAATAATGCATTCCTATTCATCAAAGATGAGTGACCAATTTGTAACCCAGTGTAAAACTCAAAGTACACTACAAATACCACATGTTTAAGAAATAAGCCTGCATCTTATGGAAGGAGTAATGATGGACAAACCCCCACTACTCGCAAGTCTGGATTCATATCATATCTAGATTCAAAATCTTTTTTAGTTTTTTTTTCAAATAGTGTACTGTTTCACCCTTCGGTTAAGGTATCCAAAGACGATGACAATGACGTCACGCTAGTAGAGTCTGTGTGTAAAACAGTGAAACCTGGTTCCAGGAGACCAGGAGACCTAGTCTGAAGCAACTTGCAGTATCAAACCCCAAGCCTCCCCTGGTGTGCCATGCAGTGGCCTGAAACCTCGTCTCCTGAAACCAAGTGGGACGTTGCTTCAATTCAATGATTGTAACCAGTTCTACATCGCACCCCTAGCCAAGGTTATTTTTTTTCAACCGTTTGTAATACAGCTACCGTTCAGCATGTCAAGGGTTAACAAGTTTCTGCAGCAAATGTATGCATAGGGAAAAAAAAGACTTGCTTTGGGCTTTAGTGCTGTGTGCTTAACATTATAAATAATACAACTGAATTAAGAGCCACATATCAACTAATAGAGGCTGATTTATATTTTAAAAGATGCAACTCCACCACCTGCAAAGTCAAAGCATTAACCATGCACAGTGGATGTTGCCTTTTTACAAGAAGTCAGTTCTGATTACATTTTACAGAGAGCTGCTGTATTGTATACAGTGCATGTTTAGATGGGTGACTGAATACACACACACTAACACTAACACACACACACACACACACATGCACACAGCGTTCAACCACATCATCTCTTTTCTTTTTAAACAGCTGAAGAAAATGTTTTAATCTTTTAAACTTTTTGTGTACATTTTTTAAACACCTTTTCTTTCATATGCCTTCAATTTTGTACACTGCAGTTTATATATATATATATATATATATATATATATATATATATATATATATATATATGACACACGAAGCACACTGAAATTTCTACAAATTGTGTGTTATTCTCCATAAAATGACAGTAGAAGCCTACACAAAAATCAATGACATTCAAGAATTTCTAGATCAGTAGTTTTAGACAAATGTATGAGCCTTCTTTAGTTGTATGGGTGCCCCTTCTCTTTTACCTGTATTGACCCAGCTCCTGCAATTTTATTTCCAAGATAAGTAAGCACTAACTTCAATCCATGCTACCTAACACAACACCTCTGTGTTCTGTTCCATTATCACCTGTCTAACTCCCTCACTCAGCTCCAGTCAATAACACACTGTATCTTGTATCTTCAAGGAGAAAAAACACCTATTATTATAACAAGACAAAACAAAAAAACAGCTTAAAAGTAACCAAGAGACTTTGCACTCAATTCCCGAGTTGTTTATTTCAGGTTTTGTAACTTCAGTGGGTGTTTCTGCTAATGACACGTCAGTGGGTAATGGGCTTTGTGAACTTCCTATGTGAGTACTGTCTGAATACTGCATGATCACAAAATAAATGTACTTTAAACGCTCTGGGCTATATTCACACTGGATTGTTTTTGCTGGTTCTGTACCATTAGCATTTGTTTCTTTCTTTTACAAAACAACTGGTGCAAAACTATTACATACTGTACTACATGCTTTTTGAATGTGCTTTTATATAACTGGATGTCGCTGGAGTGTGTTGTACACATGAGCTCTCTTGTTTTGTTTTTGACTTTGTACAGCGCTCTGGGGTGCCATGGCGTGAAGGGAGGGCGCTATATAAAAACACATTTGTATTGTATTGTAATGTCTTCTCTTGTATTGTATTGTAATGGCTTCCTATGTTAGGATGTTGCTGCTCAGTTGGCAGAACATTTAACACAGCAGAGTGCTACCTTTCTCAGAGGAGAACAAACGTTATTGACAAAAGCAAGTGCCTAATAGGGCATTCTTTAAACAAACTTGTCAGGAACTTGTCAGATAAACTGTGTTACGAGTAATTAGATTAGCAGCTTCACAAAACAAATGCGTACATTTTAATAAATTACCCTAATGTTTTCACTACAGCAATCATTAAATCCGATTTTAGGCTTCGCTGACGGTGAGTTCCAAACTCCCTTCTCTGAACCACAGAGTAGCAATCTTACTTAGTTAGCCCTGAACAAATTATCTTCACTGGCACTACAATGTATTGTTTTCCAGAGCAATGGGTACCATTGGTGGAACTGTACAACAATGGAAACACACGTGTGACATCACAATGGTACCAATGCAGTATCATTGTGCTGTAATATCAGAGCAACTGTACAATATGTGTGGGAGTATTCAGAAAATTTAAATTCTCTCAACATCGGAGAGACAGGCAGCGTTCAACCACAGGGAATTCTAAAAAGAGAAGGAACTCTCTGATTTTAGTTTAGAAATTCTGGAAGTGCTGAAACAGTCAGAGAATACAGCGAATATCACGGATTGATCTTTTTTTTAAACTCCAGTAAAGTAACTTATGCTTTTTAATCTTCTTCCATAGGCTCATTTTGAAGACTCCATGCAGAGATCAAAGAGTTGAGTTAGACGGGACAAACAAGCAAGTGTGCTAGTTTTGTCTCAGTTGAGGACAATTTCTCCCATTTACCATGGCCCATAATGGACCTTGTAGGGTGCATCATTTGTAGCTAGAAAATGACACAAAAAAATGTGACACCCAACATGTTAGTTTTTAAACTGCTGAATCCCCCTACAGAGTAAATCAGTGGAAACAACAGTGGTGTGGTTCTTGGAGGAAGAACAACTTAAAGCAAAGTAAGGGATTCTTTAAGAGCTATGGTTTGATTTTACAGGGTAAAAGGAGTTAGCCTTTCCTGGTTTAGATTTAGGGTTAAAAAGAAAACGTGTGCTAGTTAGTGCTCAAAGGGAGCTAGGATTATGATGGACTGTTTTGATTTTGTTCCAGTGAAAAACAAAATAACTGTAAATAATAAAAATGCACAAATTTTGCTAAAATATAAATACAGACTCTGAGACTTTCTTGGCACACTCACACAAAAGCGGTGATAGAGCCCCGGGCCATTCTGACTAGAGGGGCTTCATCACATATATAGTATATATATAGTTAATATCAAGTACATTTTACATGGTGGTAAAAATGATATATCCTTAATCTTTTCTGAGGATCCTCTGCTACCTAGTGTTGTTTTGACCAGGAATGTCATGCAAAATAGACGAGTGCGCCATCTGGATTATTTTTCTCATTAAATAAAAGTTATACAAATACATAAAAACATATACATTAAAAAACAGCTCCCTTTTAACAGCATTTCCGGAAAAGACGACAATGCTAAAGTGAAGCTAATGGAAGTGCTACCACTTTTCCAATTCTCAGTAGAAAACCGTGACAGGTCTATACATCACCACCCGAGCAGCACATCAGCTAATTAGAGTTATTAGCGAGAATCCAGCTCCCTTTCCCAATAAACCGTTATTATTAACAAAGAAAGACAGGTGCCAATTAAAGAGGGCTCTGCTGAGACACACCAAGTAAGTGAAGGAGTTCTTCTGCAGCAACATAGGAAGACTCATTAAGCTGTGATCAAGAAGCCTCACCAGATAACAAGACAGGTCATATCAAACGCAACAGGGTAAAGCGTGCAATTACGCAGGAACTTCAACACTTTTTATTTTGACTGATGGGTTGCTGTTTTTGTTTGTTTGCAATACAGGTTGTGCCTGATCTTTTATTTGTACTTCATTGACCACCTTCACGTTGATGAATTTATTGAAGGCTTTGATAGCATGTGCAAGCAACTGCAAGTTGGCTTTTTAAATGCGATCCTTTTTAAGGTGTGTGTTTGCCGCTTGGGTTTCTAAGTAGAACATTTAATTCTACTTTTGGTTTAAAAATGGCTTTTAAAACACTAGTAAGTAATCTTGCCACGTCCTCTGATTCAAAGATCAGGGAACAGCATTGATAGGTGAAGTATAGCAATGTAGCAGTGGAAGTAGAAACACATCTTTACAGGCCCCTTAATTAAGTGGCTCACTGGTTTTATCAGCCAATTAATCTGAAAACAGAAATTGTATTGGGTTTTTTTTTTCAATACCTGAACTCCCTTGAAGAAAAAACAAAGAGGCACTGGTCTCAATCGCTGCTGTCTCTTAAAACAAACAAACAAAAGACCCAATCAATAAAGCAGTGGGTATTTGTTCTGGAGTTGGCCTCTCTGCCTCCTGTCTACACAGTCATATAAAAGCACCTTCTGTTGCTGACTGACAGTTATCAGGCAGCGAAAATACCTGTATTGTTTTGCCTTTGACACATTTTTCATTCACTTTGAAGCCTGGCACTCCCTAGAGTGGTTTATTCGGTCCAGCCTTGATCCCTGTGTTCCTTTGAATGGCACTGTAACTCGGGCTGGCGAATTCATTGTGAATGAACCGCTCAGTTTCCTCTCTCTGTCTCTCTCTTGAGAACGGTGTGGCATGATTATTAACTGGTAATGTATACTGCCAGTAAACCGAATCATCATCTAGTCAAGTCCATAAAGGGGCTATAATAAGGCACTGGCATTTTACTGTGCTTAATTGTACCATATTGTGCTGTAAATAAGCAGCTTTTCGCTGAGATATCTGAAGGTCACATTTTAATCCCACTGTGTTATTGTGATGGCTTTTGTGTTAGTCTCCATGATTTGATCCTCTTGTGTATGCAATTCAAAGCCGAACCCCGACACCCGAACCACACACATACTTGCTGTTTGTCAGGATTCAGTACAAACTATGACCACACACACCCACACCAACACACACTACTGCAGACTGCATTGTGATATTAAAACCCACTGTTAATCATTTTTAAACTTCTCTTCTTCTGTATGAAGCACATTGTAAATAAAGTGTAAATTACCCCCTACCATGTTCAGGGGCTGATTGGGGAGAAGCTTCTAAAACCGTTTCGGTATATGGCATACTCTGTGTCCCTTTCCTTTCCTCTCCTTTCATTTCCTTATTTGACTAGTTGTACATCGTAAATGTTTTCTTTGTCAGACACTGTGGCGGAGTGTCCCGCCCCTATTTATTATTATTTGTATTTTTGTTTGCGGCGCGGGTAAAAGCGCCGCGTCTTTTATTGTTATATTTAAAAACCTCGTGAGGATGCATGGCTGATCAGCTACTGATTATTTAACTAGCTGACAGTCATGCATCCTTACCAAACACGTGCAGACTCTGGCCGGGGGATAATAAGATAATTACCAACTAGTTAAATCCCTCGGCCAGAGTATATAAACGAGCAGCACTCTGCACTCGGGGTGTGGAGTGTTCGAGAGTGGAGAACGGGAGAGAGAGAGGAAGAAAACAATTGCGAAAACGTGCTGGAGTATCCAGCACGAAACTTACTTGTTTGTTTATTCGTTCGGCCCTCGTGCCCTTTGGTTTGGTGTTTTGTTAAATCTTTTTGTTTTTGTTTTGTTTATTAAATACGCTGAGTGCACCAGCACTCAGCTTCAACCGCCCATCCACTGTTTTGGTTTGAGTTACTTCCTGGTCCGTGACGTCATCCACATCACCACTGCGAGCCAGACTGCCACATATGGTGTCCTGCGTGGGACAAACAACGCCTCCAACAGCCGGACCAGGAACAGCAAAGGAAGTTTTTTTCGTGTTCGTTTTTTCAAATAGTGTTTTTTGTGTTTGAAAAAAAAAAAAAAAATGGATGAAGTGGACGCCTATATGGAGAGGTGGCATGCGCATCAGAGGGAGTTGAAGGAAGGAGGGGCTACATGGTGCCTCGCCTGCCTGGAGTATGGGCACCTCCCTGAGGTGTGCCCATATGAAGACCCCCTCTTTGTGCAGGCCTTTGATCGAGGTGAGGTGGAGACTGCGGAGGAGTGGATCCACCTGAAGGCCATACCATCGCCGCAGGTGGATCAGGAAACCTGCCTCACCTGCCTCAAAGGGGAGGAGTGGTGCTTTGCCGTCGGCAAGGTCGGACACAAAGCACCCGACCAACCCCCTCCATGGCAGGAGGTGGAACTGCTGGTCCCGAGGAAGGGAAGGAGGGGCGGTGCTAAGAAGGCAAAGAAGCCCGCACGTCCTGCGCCTGAGTGGGAGGAGCCCGAACGTCCTGCGCCTGAGTGGGAGGAGCCCGAACGTCCTGCGCCTGAGTGGGAGGAGCCCGAACGTCCTGCGCCTGAGTGGGAGGAGCCCGAACGTCCTAAGCCCAAGAGGGGGGAGTCGGTGCATCCACAGCCCAAAAGGGAGGAGTCGGTGCGTCCACAGCCCAAAAGGGAGGAGTCGGTGTGTCCACGGCCCGAAGAGAGGGAAGTCGGGGCTTCCACAGCCCTAGGACCCAAGCTGCAGTCCCAAGAGCCAGAAGGGGAGGAGTTACAGGCTCAACCCCCTGAATTTTTCTGGGGGGGAGAAGGGCAGGATGCTGGTGTTCCCCAGCAGCCTCTATTTATGCTGCTGAAGGGAGCACGGCACACACCAGCCCAGCCGCCACAGCAGAGGGAGCCAGCACCGCCACAGCCTCCCTCTGAGTGGCCAGCATCCGCCCCATCGCCTCTGCCTCCACCACCACCAGGAGCAGAGCAGCAGGAGCTGCCTCTGTCTCCACCACCACCAGGAGCAGAGCAGCAGGAGCTGCTTCTGTCTCCACCATCACCAGGAGCAGAGCAGCAAGAGCTGCCTCTGCCTCCGCCGCCTCCACCGTCGTGGGAGGACTGCTTGCCCCTCCCACCTCCACCAGCAGAGGGTGAATGCCTGCTGGTTCCGCCTCCACCGTCGTGGGAGGACTGCTTGCCCCTCCCACCTCCACCAGCAGAGGGTGAATGCCTGCTGGTTCTGCCTCAACCGCCGTGGGAGGACTGCTTGCCCCTCCCACCTCCACCAGCAGAGGGTGAATGCCTGCTGGTTCCGCCTCCACCGTCGTGGGAGGACTGCTTGCCCCTCCCACCTCCACCAGCAGAGGATGAATGCCTGCTGGTTCTGCCTCAACCGTCGTGGGAGGACTGCTTGCCCCTCCCACCTCCACCAGCAGAGGATGAATGCCTGCTGGTTCTGCCTCAACCGTCGTGGGAGGACTGCTTGCCCCTCCCACCTCCACCAGCAGAGGATGAATACCTGCTGGTTCCGCCTCAGCCGCCGTGGGAGGACTGCTTGCCACTCCCAGCTCCACCAGCAGAGGGTGAATACCTGCTGGTTCCGTCTCAGCCACCGTGGGAGGACTGCTTTCCCCTCCCACCTCCACCAGCAGAGGGTGAATACCTGCTGGTTCCACATCCACCGTCATGGGAAGGACTGCTCCTGCCCTGCCTCGCACCACCCAGGGATGCCTGCTTCGCATCGCCTGGGGCTGCCTGTTGCTCCGCATCACCTGGAGAGCCACCAGCTACAGAGAACGAGGGAGAAGTGGAGCTCCCGCTGCCGCCTCCATGGCCAGGGGCTCCCCTCCCGAGTTCACCTCCCGAGGGTCCGCTGCCGCTGCAGTCGCCTGGGGTCGCCAGGGATCCTGCTTCGCCTGGGGTCACTACACTGTGGTCGGAGCCCCACGGAGGGGAGCTGCCGGCCATGAAGAAAGGGGGGGAGGTCAGGAGACCAGCTCCCCCAGCCGCACTTTCGCGGCCGGAGATCATGTGGTCAGAGCCCCACGGAGGGGAACTGCTGGCCGTGAAGAGGAGGGGGGAGGTCAGGAGACCAGCTCCCCCAGCCGCACTTTCGCGGCAGGAAATACTGTGGCTGGAGCCCCATGAAGGGCAGCTGCCAGCCATGAAGAAGGGGGGGGAGGTCAGGAGACCAGCTTCCCCCGCAGCAATTTCGCTGCAGGAGAAAGGGTGGCCGGCCATGAAGAAGGGGGGGCAGGTCTGGAGACCACCCCCAAAATTTTTTTGGCCAGAGGAGCCGGCCGGTGCGCGGGCCATTGGAACGCTACGGCTGTTTGGGTGGGAGGAGGACATCCCACCGTGGCCGCCACCTTTGGTCCGCTGCTGCCCCTGTTCCTGCGCCGGGACTGCTAACCGGGACTTTGGGGACTAAGGGGGGAGGTGGCCGAAAAGGCCATGTGTGCTGCGCACAAGGGGGGGCATGTGTGGCGGAGTGTCCCGCCCCTATTTATTATTATTTGTATTTTTGTTTGCGGCGCGGGTAAAAGCGCCGCGTCTTTTATTGTTATATTTAAAAACCTCGTGAGGATGCATGGCTGATCAGCTACTGATTATTTAACTAGCTGACAGTCATGCATCCTTACCAAACACGTGCAGACTCTGGCCGGGGGATAATAAGATAATTACCAACTAGTTAAATCCCTCGGCCAGAGTATATAAACGAGCAGCACTCTGCACTCGGGGTGTGGAGTGTTCGAGAGTGGAGAACGGGAGAGAGAGAGGAAGAAAACAATTGCGAAAACGTGCTGGAGTATCCAGCACGAAACTTACTTGTTTGTTTATTCGTTCGGCCCTCGTGCCCTTTGGTTTGGTGTTTTGTTAAATCTTTTTGTTTTTGTTTTGTTTATTAAATACGCTGAGTGCACCAGCACTCAGCTTCAACCGCCCATCCACTGTTTTGGTTTGAGTTACTTCCTGGTCCGTGACGTCATCCACATCACCACTGCGAGCCAGACTGCCACAGACACTTAATACACTGTCAAGTTATCTGCAAAAAGCTAATTCACTTCTGTTTGAAGCACATTTCACTAGCCTGTCATCTGCATTTGGGTCGTTGATTAATCTTCATGAAAAAATAAAACAAGTAAAATAAAAAACATAAAAAAAACATCTACTACAAGCTTGGAGAGGGCTCGGAGAGATGTTGTCTCCTTTGATGTAAGCAGAAGGCTTGTTTTCGCTTGGCATCTGTTTGGGGTGTAGGTGCAACGAAGGCCACGTTGTCTCCAAGACATCTCCTGCATGCTACTAAATGTTAATTATGTTGTCAGCTCCTGATATCTCTGGTGGCTGCTCATCTTCATATTTTTTTTTCGGGGGGGGGGGGACGGATGCTACATCTGTTTTCATTACTGGTCATTACTAGGATGCTTGGCTAACTGAGTAATCTAAAAGACACGTCAAACAACCAAATGAAAGACAACACTATGTTTGCTTTGGGGACATTGCATTGACATATCTATTCCAGTTCTGAAGGCAATGTATTCCATGTTGCCCCACAGGCACAAGGAGATAAAAGAGAGATCTGTTGAACACGAATCCCACCGTTAGTAACTAAACCAGATCTTCGGATATATTCCTATAGCGCAGGCTTTCTTAACATCCTATAAATGAATATAAATTAATATGCACAGCTGACTCTGTCTTTTACTATGGTTCATCTGCGTATTCACTTCTTGTACAGGGTGCACATATTTACTTTTATAAATCATGTTTTAATTACTGAAATTAAAATAGTCAATGCTGTTGTCTGTATCTTTAAAATGTTTGTCAGTTTGTAATCTATTATGGACAAGACGACCTCATTGCCTAAGTAAGATGTACTGGCATATTCTGAGAGTGCCTTAATGATTTATAATCTTAATTTATGTTGCAGGGTATGAAATAGCAACTATATCCGTATTGGTTAACTATTGGTTTGATCCAATTACTCTCTTGCAATCTTTTCAGCAATATCAGGAGTGCCTTTGACTGCCCTTTGGGGGAATGCGACTGGCTAATTAATCAGCCGCATCTTGTACAAAACTGCTTAATGTTTATTTTTTATTTTTACTGTAAAAAGCAATATTTCTAAATCAGAGCGTCCACCTCCTTCCTTATTGTTTTGCTTTCCTTATTTGATTTTTTTTTTTTTGTTTTCCCTGGAGTGTAAATATTAAATATTTACCCCCAACTTCCTATCTGTAGTCCCATGTTCTATAATTAGTCTTCGCTAACGAACATAGATCTGCAACAGCACATCAGAAGAGGCTGACTAATCAATGTCTTCCTTCAGTGACTCAGCAAGTAGATGAACCAGTTCATTGCAGGTGAGCGTTTAGCCGGTGGAGGTGACTTCCCGTGTTTTCATCTCTCAATGGAATCATTTGCATGAAAACATGTATTACCTGCCATTGTGTGTGTGTGTGTGTGTATGAACCTTTTACATGCACCTCTAAAGCAATGGGTTAGGTTAGATTAAGCTATTCATTCCATCGAGGATCATAGGCCATTGACTACACCTCTCCACCGCACTCGACTTTGGGCAGCACCCTCAGTTGTTTCCATGTGTAGCCTGCTGCCTCCATCTCTGTTGCTGTGTCTCTCCGACAGGTGTTTCTTGGTCTGCTTTGTGATGCTGGTTGCTGGTTTCCTCTGTGTGTGTCCGGTCCATCCCCACTTTCTTTTTCTGATCTGCTTTTTCATTTCGTTTTTCTTGTACTCTCTGCCATAGTTCTTCATTCAATATCTTTTCTGGCCACCATATTCTGAGTGCTCTTCGCCGATGTTTGGATCTTGTTGAGCATGGCCTTAGTTGTTCTCCAGGTCTCTGCACCATATAATGGAATTGAATATGCAGAGTTTTGTAGTTGTTGACCGCTTACAAAGCATTTGAATCAACATTAGATTTCCAGCATCCCGACATTTCAACAAATATAATCACACTGCTGAAGACATCACCATCTGTGGGATCAGTCAGTGCTGTGGAACAAATGCTGCTCGGAAACAAAGGGAACGCGAGTTTATCTTCAAACTAGGAACCTTGGAACCTCTTGGAATTAATATTCTATTCTGCCATAATCATGACATCATCCACAGGACAAGTTGACTTTTCTTTCTGCACAGCTGAAGAAGGGCTTTTGTCCGAAACGTCCTGAAATAAATGATTTTGAATCATTTCAACCTTTTGTGTTTTGTAAAATAGTCGACACCGGTGGCTTAGTAATTTAATGATTCACTTTTTGCTTGAAGATAAAAGCCTCTCCTTCACCTTCACTCACATGAATGATTTATCACGACTCCTCCCATATATGCTAACAGTGGCAGGAGAGGAAGGCATGACAGGTTCTATCAGTCCCTACGACACGGAAGAGGATAATGACTTTCCTGGTGCAATGGATTGGAGTCCTGCTGATAGGCTTTTAACCTCATGGAACATCCAATATGAAATGACAAATGAATTACTTAATCCATGAATTCAAACACTCAGTCATGATGTGCGTGGCCTGCATGCACACCCACATAGTGTTTTTATTAGACATTTTCTTAACACTTAACACAATGACACTTTTAATTTACCATTCTGTGTTTGCATGTGCATATGTGTATGTGTATACAGAATCTATATGATTATGTATATGTGTATATACATACATTTACCATTGCAACAGACCCCTAAACTGGAAAAAATAAATCCTGGTATTAGTTATGTTCACACCTCACAGTGGCAGAAACAAGCACATTTCAGTACAATTTACAAATTAAAATCATTTATAACTATCTGTCTGAAATCCCAGCTAATTAAGGTGCCATTATAATTTCAAAAACTAGCAAAAGTCTTTAAGATCAGAGATCATAAAGTGCAGTGATTCTGAAATGCGCTCGAACATTCAAGTCTTTCTCAGTCACGATTTCTTCATCTTAAGTCTCAGGTGGCAGGTTCATGGACTAATTACAGGCTGTTCAATAAAAAATACAGCTATTATGCATGAACCCTGTGCTATGTGTTTTCTTGAAATTTTAAAATGCAGTTCTCTTATTATATATATATATATATATATATATATATATATATATATATATATATATATATATATATATATATATATATATATATATATATATATATTAGTTTCCAAACCTTTGACTTTAATGAGCAATAGTTTACAGTAAGCATCTGGAATCCAAATGCATCTACATGCAGACCAATTATTATTGCTGTCTGTAAAGATTTTCCCTTTTGTTTGACTTCATCACAGTCAAGGGGGTTATGCAAGACTCATATTAACTAGAAGACATTTACTCCTTGTAACTCTGTGAGACATTTACAAATTAGATGTATTATTTCTGGATGTATAGTAATTGTTTGAAAGTGCTGTTATTTTATTGAGTATGGTCTAGCTAGGTCCCTCGTTGTATTAGTGCTTGCTGTATTGAAATGTACCTGTGTTGGCCCTGCGGGCACAAAGTGAAAAAACTTTGAAGAATAAGCTGATAACTTCCTGCAGAGATGTGCATAAAATATGTAAAACTCCTTTCCCAGAGTGGTAGTTAATAACTATAACAAGGCTCACAAACGATGATTCTGAAATATCCAATGATGGCAGTGCTCTGTGTGTGTGTGTTGGGGGGGATGCTTTCCCCTACTGTTCTGAAGTTGTTCCTAAGTTATAAGAGTCACACTTGTTCATAGAAACAAACAGTAACACTTTACATTAAGTGTCTCTAATTGCTGTGTATTTACATAGTAGTTACTGCATGATGTAACCCTAACCCTAATCCTAACTCTAAACCAAACTCTAAACCTAACCCTAACCCCTCTACCCCACTAAACCTTGTGTACTTACATATATCATGCAGGAAAGTACTGCACTGATGGCTTAATGTATTATTTCTAAACTAGCATGTGCTGCTACCAGACATAAACCAGTTTAATGTATGTGTGTCTCAATGCAGAACAATTACTGGTGCCAGCCGGCCATGTCCTGATACCTCAGCAGTGCATCTGAGATTATAATCAGGCACTTTTAATAAACTGCAGCCTAAAACTGAGAGAGAGAGAGAGAGAGAGAGAGAGAGAGAGAGAGAGAGAGAGAGAGAGAGAGAGAGAGAGAGAGAGAGAGAGTGAGACTTTACAAATGACGTTGCTGCATTGCATTATAGGTCAGTCAAACAACTGGATCCGATAACATCACAATTAGCAAGCTTTAGGTCTTACATCTCTGAAAGAATTCAATTTACAGAATAACAGGACAGCTGATCTATCTGATACTCTGTCTGCTCTAGCATGGTGCACCCCGCGGCTCAGACTGGGACCTTTCTCACTTTGTAGAGCTTGGTAATGATCTTCCAAGTGTACGCTCCTGGTTTCATATGCACAGCACATCGCTGGCATGCCAGGATCTCTCAGAACTGTTGACTGTGCTAAACGATTAATCAGTTCACATTTAAATAAGGTGTGAAAATAACAGAGCAACATAATATGTAAATTCAGCACTTCAGGACATTGAAAACTGTTATTGAAATGGTTATGCAGGCTTCTGTGCTGGGGTCTGCCCTTCTTTCCATTAAAACCAATTGGTTTAAGGTGCTGTTCTCTTTCTAATTGGTAGATGTCTCACAAAGTTACAAGGAGTAAATGTCTTCTAGTTAATATGGGTCTTGCATAACCCCCTTGACTGTGATGAAGTCAAACAAAAGGGACAATCTACAGACAGCAATAATAATTGGTCTGCATGTCGATGCATTTGGATTCCAGATGCTTACTGTAAACTATTACTCATTAAAGTCAAAGGTTTGGAAACAAATATATATATATATATATATATATATATATATATATATATATATATATATATATATATATATATATATATATATATATATATATATATATATATATAATAAGAGAACTGCATTTTAAAATTTCAAGAAAACACATAGCTAACAATTTTTTCATAGCACAGGGTTCATGCATAATAGCTGTATTTTTTTTTTATTGAACAGCCTGTAATTAGTCCATGAACCTGCCACCTGAGACTTAAGATGAAGAAATCGTGACTGAGAGAAACCTGAATGTTTGAGCGCATTTCAGAATCACTGCACTTTATGATCTCTGATCTTTAAGACTTTTGCTAGTTTTTGAAATTATAATGGCACCTCAATTAGCTGGGATTTCAGACAGATAGTTGCAAATGATTTTAATTTGTAAATTGTACTCTCTCTCTCTCTCTCTCTCTCTCTCTCTCTCTCTCTCTCTCTCTCTCTCTCTCTCTCTCTCTCTCTCTCTCTCTCTCATTGTTATTACCATTTCAAAGATAACTAGATCTCCTTGGGTTCAATAATGGTATTTATAATAACAGTCACAAGCCTTTTTTTTCTTGCAGCAGCGGCAACTAAAGAGTGACCTGAATCTGTGTGGAGACCTACTGTTGCACCCGTATATATATATTTGTTTGGTGTTTTTAAACATGCTTTCTAGTTTCCTGCTTTCTACAAATCCCAGGACACTCTGTATCATGGCTGCAACAATGACCGTGACAGCGCTAATGGCAGCATGACCTCTGTTTTCATCTGCAGAATCCTGTTTCAGCTCAGAAAGTAAAAGAATGCTCACTGCATAGTGTCACGGTAGCAACCCCCCAAATGGGAAAACAGGTTTCAGGGGAAATACATGATAAAGGTAGATGTGTGACCGAGATCTGACTTGCTGTGCAGGCAAACAAACCACCAGTGAATTCAGTGAAGATCTTTGCAAATACAGTATCCATGGAAACATGAAATCCAACAGCAAACTTTAAAGTAGAAAAATACCATTTTAAAAAGCCAACCTATAAATCGGTATATTTAATTGTAGTAGTCCAATATAGTTTTGGACACACTCCATGCAGCACTCAGGGCTCTATTCATAAAGCATTTAACATTGTGCTAAATTAAGACCTGTTTTTTTTAAGTAGAAAACAAGATGTTGATGATCAAAAGCTTCAAATAAACAACTCAAGGGGTTATTTTAAGAGCTGCTACAAGTGCTTTAGATGTTTCTTGCTAGTTCTGTAACACTAGCAATTGCATTTTTTCCACATTTCCACGTTTTCCACATTTCCATTTTTTCCAAAAAAAATAAATAAAATGGTGCAAACGAAATCCTTTCTGAACATGGCCCATACATCTGTAAAGTGGAGCTGGACTTTTTAAATAAAGAAGTGTCTGCAAGGTTGCTATAACAAGCCTAAGCGTTTGCAAAGGAGAGCCCGAGCCTGCATTTAAATGGCTGGTGGTGCTAATAGGTAATGATGAAGCTGTCAATGAAGAGGGAAAGAGGTCCGATGATTGAGGATTGCGCAGTGTTGCACCCAGCCAGATCACAAAGCACCATTAGTCTGAAAGTAAGATCCTTCCATTCTCCCATGCACTGCCATCCATCATCCTAATGATCATGCATAATCCAATATCTCCTTGAAGCCCTGCCAATATGGTATTCACACTCTCCACTGCATCAGAAACAAAGACAACAATGGCTACAGTATGAAAACAAGGTGGCAGAAACGTACGTGGGCTGAACTGCTGTCTTGCCAGCCTGAACTCTTTTCTATAGTACAGTAAGATTTTTTTTTTTTACAGCAAATTTCACAGATCCCAATTAGCACCCGTCTTAAATTACTGAATGTTACCTAAGGCAAGGCAATCCAAGATTAGGAGTGTGTGAAACCTGCTAATAAAGTTTCTTTAATTATTGCATCTGCTGGGTTACTTTGAAAACTAAAAACTCCTGAAAAGCCAAAACCTCTCCTACTTGAAGGTTGTCTACTCCAAGTCAAACATACAGTGATGATCGTTGAGTGGTGCTTAGTGTTTTTTTTTTTTTTTAAATGTGTTGGGAACACTGCAGTTCTTCAGGACGCCTGCAAAGCCCATTGGATTTCAAATAGAATAAATGATTTAATGAACTTCCTGTAGCATCCCAATGGAATTCATTGTGTGTTGCAACAGATATATCTAAGGAATTCCCATTGTCCTGTAAGATAGAGTGACATATGCAGACTATGGGTTGCGGGGTGTGGAGGATATACTGTTTCATTTATATATATATAATAACAATCTTAGGCCATGTTACTGTAGGAAATGTTTTCCTCAGTGTTACTGGGCAGGGCTGGGTAACCACGCACACCTCAAGAGAGCACCTTAACCATTGGAGTCTGTATGTAAAGTTATAGAGCTTTGATCTCTCCAACAGAGACTGATCTAATAAACATAGCCATGCACGCCTATGTGTCTGTATGTGTGCATGCTTGTCTGCTGTTCTCCCCAGAAGCCTTGCTGCGTGTTCAGAGAGCAGATAGACGGCAGCCCCAGATATCTAATGAAGCCTTTGACTGAGTGCCCTGCTGTGCTGTTTTTCCCGAAACCCTTCAGCACGTGTTAAAGATGAAGGGAACTCAGCTACCAGAATTTTCCATAGATAATTTGTTTTTGGTGAATGCACTGTATTAAGTTTAGGGATAATATTTTAGGTAGAATATTTCTTATTTCCCTTTTTGCTCATGCCGTAATAACTTTTGTGCTAGTTTACTCACAATGCACAGAGCCTTTTTTTGTTTGAAAATGACTAGTAATACTGAGTAACACTGCAGCCCCCTCACAACACTGTATGCTCTGCCAGTCACACTGTCAAGTAATTAGCATGGAATGAGGACAGATGTTCAGTCCTGCCATTCAGGATTCTCCAGGCAAGCTCAAAGCCAGGTAAAGGCAGGTTTAGAGAACAATAACAAATTATCTGAGGTCATATTGCACTGTCACCCCAGGCTAAAAGCTATTCTGCTTAAAATCAGGTGGGAGTTGGAGTTTTGAAGCAGCTATCTCTAATAATCATGGTACAGAGAGAGAGAGAGAGAGAGAGAGAGAGAGAGAGAGAGAGAGAGAGAGAGAGAGAGAGAGAGAGGGGGGGGGGGGCAGGGAGGCTGGATCTTCAAGGAGCGATTGATTTGGTCTCTACAGATATAATCTGCCGTGACATCTTCAGGATTTGATGAAGCCATTTGAGGGGAGTTGATGTCTTCAGTAGAATACAGTTAGCTGGAATATGAAGGTGGAAATCTCATTTTAAACTTTGCTATTTGGAGCTGCCAATCACAGAGACAAGGGTGGCAGATGAAGGAGTGAAATTGATTTTTTCAAGTATTTTGAGGAGAGAGTTTTTGCAGCTGAAACAGTCTGTATACTCCTCCGGCAGTCCTGTTTTCCCTTTATTAGAGAAAAACATACATAAATAAATACATAAATAAGACAGCAGAATCATCAAATAGGGATTCATCTTGTGAGCATGAACCATGGTTGGCACCCCCTAAGTGTCTCAGCTCTGACTTTTATTGATTGCATCTCTCCGAGGAGTTGCCAGGGGTTTCTGACAGTGCTCGGGATGCTGTGAGGCTCCTAGTTATTCATATCAGACTGTGAATTGGACTTGCAAGTGAAAAATCCACATTGCAACTGACATGCTGCAAGAGCAAAGGGACAAACCAAGAACCAGCAGTCTACAGGTCGCTTGAAATCACCTTCGTTGCAATACTATAATGAGACAATACTAAGAATAGTGATCAGTAATAGGGTAATAGAATAGATATTCAGTCATAAGAAACCCATCATGCAAAAACTAGAACCTTGTTTATGGAATATTTTGCCAAAAAAGTAACAAAATTAAATATGTAGGAGAGGCAGGTACAGCATTATATAAAATAATACAGAATCACCTATCAAACATAAGAAATAATAAAGTTAACGAACCACTTTACAAAAAAATGAACATGACATGACAATTTGTAGTTTTAAAGAAATAAAATTAGACAATGTACAATACAGAAGAATAAAGGAAAATAAATAGATAAATAGACTCAATACATGATGCCTGAAGGTTTAAATAGAAAAGAACAGTAGATTGTTACATCATTAACTATGTAGTAAATGACATCAGCAACACATTCATAGATTTAAATAGAAATAAGTGAGTGTAGTTGCCACGGCATCAAGACCCAATACGTACCTCCACTGTTTGTTTTCAAACACACTTTCCCTTGACAAAGGTATGTTAAACATACCGAAACATTGTGAAATTAGCTCTTTTGATCAGACACTCAAATATGAGTCATAAAATAATATTCTGATATAGCATTCTCATATTGTAGCAAATAAAACCTTCTAAAATTGGACTGTAATTCAGCGTTGTTGTTCTTTTTTTTTCTAAACTATAACCATTGCTAGTATAGGTGCCCAAGAGCAGCCAGGTCTGCTTGATGGTAGAGCTGCTGTGCACCTGGTCAGCAGACACACCTGGGCCTGTCAGAATCCAGGCCTGTCTGACCTCCTCCTCAGCCTCCTGTTGAGATAACAACACTTGAATTACTGTGGCCACCACGGGGCCTCAGAGCAGCCCTGCGCTAATGCACTGGGACTGAGGCACTGCAGTCCAAGCTGTCCATTTGCATTATCATTAGTGGAAGCATAAACTGGCTCAAATGGGTTCCTAATCAGGTGACAACTATCCAGGTCTGAATAATGAAAGTCCATTAGCTAAAGCATTAAAAAGTAGGGGGAGATGCTAAGAGTATCTGCAGGGGAGCAGTGTAGTGGATGCCTTGTGGCAGCAGTGTGGAGTAGTGGTTAGGGCTCTGGACTCTTGACCGGAGGGTTGTGGGTTCAATCCCAGGTGGGGGACACTGCTGCTGTACCCTTGAGCAAGGTACTTTACCTAGATCGCTCCAGTAAAAACCCAACTGCATAAATGGGTAATTGTATGTAAAAATAATGTGCAAAAAAATAATGTAATTGTATGTAAAAATAATGTGATATCTTGTAACAATTGTAAGTCACAGTGGATAAGGGCGTCTGCTAAGAAATAAATAAATAAATAATAATAATAATAATAATCGGGAAGGGGACACTTCTAGTTTAAGGATCTGTTATTAACAGCCTTAATGCAGCTATTAATGTGTTATAACAGACTGTAAAATGACAGTGCCATAAGAACTTGTAAACCAAGGCATCTATAAGAAACCTTGTGCTATACACCATGACACGAAGCTTGATCACAATAGCATGCTGTTTACTATACATGTATGCGTTTTACTATGTTTTTGCAATGCTTTTAACTACACTGATGAAGGATCTAAGCTGAAATGTTTGTCTGCCTTATAATCTATGATGGAGTTTTGGATACATTGCTTTTCCTGTGATTTACCACACTTTCCTATGCGTTTATCATTATTCCGCAGTTCGCTTTAATACAGTGGTGCATTGCAATCCCAGCCATGAATGAAATAATAACCATGAATGCTTACAAATTCATATTCCTAGCAACAGGGAGACTTTGCAGACAGTTGAAGCAGAATCGCAGTGCTGGAGGAGGCTTTGAATTCTTTTAAAGAGGGAAGAAGTCAATCTAAGATACAGCGCTGTAGTAATGTGGCTCTGGGGGCTGGGAAGCTCTGGGAGGGAGGTGTGCTGCATCTTTTCCAGGAGAGCTTCAGTATACCTGCAGGTTGATTGATTTGCTCAGCGGGCTGCAAGGTCCCATCAGAGAAAACCGTCGATATAATCTATCCACCCCAAACGGCTCGCATGATGTTGGGTTGGCTTTGATGCTGGAGGTGCCGTTCCTCTGATGCGACTTCAATCAACAGGCCTGTCTGCTTCGATAAAGTTCACATGCAGAGAGCGCAGTCTGGCAGAGCTGAATTAAAACAGGTCCCTCGCACACTCTTCCTGGACTGAATTTTCTTTTTTATGACGGTGCAATATCTATGCTTTAGATTGGCGAGGGCGCCACTGTAATTTTGAATCAAGGCCCCCTGTGACTGTATAACCGCTTATAAATGTTTACTGCTTTAGGTAACACTTTACATTAAGTGTCTCTGATTAGTGTGTATTTACATAGTAGCTACATAGGGTTCGATCATGCAAAAAGGGTTATACATTAAGTACATTGTAACTATGCATAATAACATTGTAAGGATTGTAAGTACACATGTATTTATTAAGTAACTACTATGTAAATACACAGTAATTAGAGACACAACATAAAGTGTTACCCTGCGTTATATAACCCGGAAAAAAACATAGAATTATGGCAACAAAAAACAGTGTTAAAAACCACGGTTAAGAACAGCAGAATGCATCCTGGGAAAAAAAGAGTGGGAAACTGCAGAATCGAGGCACACATGTATCATAGTTCATTTGAATAAGGGGCATCATACAGGATGAATTAGGAACATTGTGAATAACACAATTACAGGAAGGGAACTTGCTGAATAGGATTTCATCCGCTAGCGCTCCTGGTACTGCTGATGGTGATTATTGTGATTCAATGCCAGCAGCCCCCCAAGATGACCTCGTGGTCTGCCAGGTTAGAGTGAAACACCCCCTGCATGTCTGAGACCATGCAGAGCTCTTCCGGCTGTGCACTGTAGCATTGCATTTGAATGTCGATATTCTGTGCACACGATGGTTCCCAATACTGAAGGCAGGAGCAGTGCTTACTGTTAATGGTTTATCCTTAATGTCATTTTTTTTAACACGAATAATGTTATGCTTGCACAGTGGCTGGCCATGCCTGACACAAACAAATAAACAACAACAAACTAAGTTTATCATGCGTAGCTTTAACAAGCTATGATTATGCTAGACCACAAATAAATCTTGTGTTTTGCAATAACTTGTAATACCTGGAAGCCTACTGAAATACAATGTAGGATTATATGGGGTACTGCTTAATGAAACCCCTCATCACAGCCAGCTCCCGGTGTGGGAATCAAGAGGAAATCACCGCAGAACACTTTCTCAAACTAGAAAAAAAAAGTTTGAATTGTTAATAATGCTGCAACGGTGTTGAAAGAATTTCGGAGAGAGAGAGAGAGAGAGAGAGAGAGAGAGAGAGAGAGAGAGAGAGAGAGAGAGAGAGAGAGAGAGAGAGAGAGAGAGAGAGAGGAGGAGGGAGAGGGAGAGGGAGCGTGTTGAACAATCATCTCTGTGTCCGGTCTGTAAAACTGTCCCTATCCTCTTTATTCCTGTTTCAATCACAGTGCATTACGATTGCTTCTGTTGCAGAAGAGAGGCAGGCTGTGTTATTATCTGTGTCTCGGTGGCAAGCAGACCAAACAGAAAGCCCATGCATATAATATCCTGATTGCTAAAAATCCAGGAAGCCATGATGAGGAGCTGTAGGTATTTATTCAAAAGAAGTCAATTTACAAGACTGCTCTCCGCGGGAAATAAATATAGGTCTCTGCTGTTCTCATCACACCTATCACAAAGATATTGAATTCACTGCAGAATGACTTGGTATGCATATACTGAATGCTAAAATGACAATACCACTGATATCAGAGCTAACTGCATTGGACTGGAGAACAGCAATTTGTATTATTACTATACGACTGAATTGAAGGTAAATTAGTCAGAATTGTACCTACTTGTAGTGGAACAGTATTGCACAATACAGCTTTCAGGTCCATGCAATAATGGCAGGGTCTGTGTTGATAATCTACACTGATCTTAACATTGCCTTAACGCTGTATTAATGATGTTCATGTTTTCTGATCTATCAAGCCCCTTGTTACACCACAGCTATATGCAATTAAAGGGGCTGTTTAACACCCTATTACATGTGCACTGTATGATTCTTTGTTGTTGTTCAGGCTTGGATCATTATTTGCTGAGATTTCTAACTTTGCAAGAGAAATACACGGTAACACTTTACATTGTCTCTGTAAATACATGTGTTCTTGCAGAATTACAATGTCATTATGCATAGTTAAAATATCCTGAATGTGTGAATATTTTTGCATATTGCAATACTTCATGTAAAACTGCCAAAAAATTGAAAACATTTTCAAGTCTGTGGCTTTCACTAGACTTTTGCGATATCATTTTGTAGTTTCTTTGATTACATGTGGTTAAATAAAATATCTAATTTGTCTCAATCCTAAAATTCTAGGTAATGCAAAACTTTTGGCCATAGCTGTACATCTCTTTATAACATTAGACATAGAGCCTGAGTCTCAGATGAGAGGGAGGGAGTTAGGGTTAAGGGTTAAGGGTTAGAGTTAAGGGTTAGGGTTAGGGATCAGTATTATTTTTATTTCTTTATTTTTGATGTAAATGTTCAATAGTTTTGGTGTGTGTTATGAAACCAGGAAATGGTTAATGTTTGTGCCTTGTTTAAAACACTTAATCTCCATGTGAGAATGTGGATGGAATGGAGTAAAATGTGATCCTTGATTGGGGAGCTAATCGATTATTCAGTTATTCAGTTTGGTTTAACTGATGTAGAGGCTGGGGGCTTAAGAAGGAGCTATGGTGGGTTGCTGCCAAAAATACTTTGTTTTTTCTTTTGTTCTGAATAAAAGTGCTTAGTAGAATCACTATTCCAACAGCTGCCTGATTTCCTGCCTTTTTTCCCTGCTCGCTTGCGCCTAACGTATTTGTGATAGGGAGCATGATAAATGCCTGCAAGAGCAAACTCATTAGAAATCATTCCTGCTCCCATTTGGAATCAAAAGCCTAATCTATGTTTAACACACTGGTCTCCATGTGAACCCAAGGTAATGCACATTACCTCTCCGATCTATTGTAATCCCATGGTTATTTACAGCTTAGTTTATTCACCTTCCAAACGCCAAAAAAAAAGAGCGAGCAATGATTGTGTTGAACGGTAATTAACAGGGCTATAAAGTTTCTGAGCCGTAAAATTAAACACAGTGATATGAAGGGGTTTGGACCTGAAGGCTCCCGGGTGCAAACTTTTTGTATTTCATGTCCTCAATGTGCGCACCAGATACGGGTTGAGACTCATGCTAGGTTAGCCTGCTATAACAAGACGCTCCAGGCTCCAGCAAGCCCCGGAATTTAATAGCCACTGGTGAGTTTATATTTAAAGCTTGGGATATGGGTTTTGCAGGATTCATTGCCTCTGTGAAAATGTACAGAGATTTAGTGATTGAAGGATTTTGCATTTAATGACAGCAAGGTTGGCTTCCTTTTTTAATGCATAAACAAAAACAGGAAAAAAATACAGATAGCATATCAAGCCCTGGAAGAGAATACAATATTATTCAAAATAATATAAGAGTAAAAGAAAAAGACAAATGTTTAAAAAAAAAAAAATTGCACACGATATTTTCAAAATGTTATCAAGAAATGATAAATACAACAACTATTATTATAATTATTATTATAAGATTTTATCATGGTGATTTTTTAGTTTGCTATGCTTTTTCCATGCTTCTACTGTACATTGAATGTGTTTTTATCATGGTTAACCTTGTTTTTAAACATGCTTTACCTGCATGCTAGCCAGTGGGTTACAATCATTGAACATGCTTTACTGCACTTTCCTATGCTTTTGCCACAGTGTAAACCCATAATATTGCCAATGCTAATAAGAGGTTGCTATAAATACACTGGCAAGCATGACAATGTTCCCATGGACATGCTTCATGGATCTGAGACAATGAGACACCACAAGGCCATTAACTTGAATGGCAGATGTTTAAGAAATGCATTGGGACCCCCCCACCCCCCCACCCCAGTGAAACAGTCTTAATAAATGCACATCTACTTTTTTGCAAAACTGTCAATAGGGATATTGTTTAAAGGGAGATAACGAGCTGTTTCACACACCAGAAGACCGCAGACTAAATGAGTTTTCAAATTGATACATGCATATTTAAATCTTGAGCTATCACTTTAAATCTAGAAGTAAATGTGATTCACCACAATTAGTGTGTGCACCGCTGTTGTGGCTTCACAGAGCAGTCAGATAAGACGAGACTGCTGTGCAAAAAGAGAGGTGTAATATTGCTGGAGGCTCCCACACATTACATGCCATCTGGTACAAGATGAACTTAATTTGACTTTGATCTTTGTTTTCAGAAATAAAATATAGCCTTTTCCCGTGTCTCACTGAGAAGTTGATTGCTCCGTGAAGATTCTGTGTACCGCATTCCTTTTTAATCCTGCCTTTCACAGGCGTTATTTCAAAGGTTCATGAAGCCTTTCTTTTTTGCTTTCGTGTGTGTCTCAGATATTAAAAGAACAGCTTACTTCTCTGAACTCACAATAAGAGACATTCTGCTTTGAGTGCGTGTAGGCTTGGTAGGATTAACACAGGCAGAATAAACTGAATCTGTGTTTGTCCCAGTGATGGGGTACACCCCGCCCCTGTGTTTATTTTGTATTTGTGTTGTATTCTTATGATTGAAATGTATTGATTGGTGTTTAAACTGAAATATTTTATTATTGTTTGGCAGCATGGATGGGGTTAAAATTCCCCATCCAGCTAAAACCTGTGAGAATGCGTGCTTGGTATCAGAAATCCCGTAAATACAGTGTAGTTCCATTGTAGTTAAAGGTACTGTGTTTCTGTAGTGTGGCACAGTAGTAACACAATGTATTTGCATTCTAATAACTGGATAATTACCAATATTCCACGCTCTTACACGGTAATGAGTGCCTAATTGCATGGCACTGGATCAACATGTTATTACATGATGGAATAATAGGGTAACAGAATGGGACAGCCATTTGTATGTAATTACACACCAGTTGCACTAGTAGTTAGCATGTAAGAACAGGAAGCAATGGTAATTGCATTGTTATTACCATGCTATTGCATCACTATATATGCCCGGTAATCTAAAGTGTGACCGGTATATCTCAGGACTAATTGGGGCCGTCCAATAGTTGTAGACTAAGTAAATGAGCTATTGGCAGTAGTTAAGTTGCACACCAGTGATAGGGTGCACCATATGGCTTTAAATTAATTGGGACAGTGTGGGACAGCTCATGTTTTTAAATCCACCTCGCAATGCATGCTGGTACTTGTAGTCCTGCACTCTTAAAGAAGAGATAGGAAAAAGGCAACTGACGGCATTAGGATTTGAATTAAGAAAACTGAACTGTCTCAAACTGTCTTGGAGCCGAATGGCCATCCTAACCAGTGGTCATGCAACAATATAATGTTAGTTTTAGGCTACTGTCTGAGTTGATTGCATTTTTAACCAGCCACTTAATATTGCAAGGCTTAGTACAACTATAGTTGTTTTACAAAGTAGCTTAGGTGTAAACTTATATATCTATATCTGATTAAGATAATATAACCAGATGAGAAAGTCTGTGCAGAATGCAACCCTAAACTCTGCCCTTGAGGAACATTTAGATGACAATCTGCAGATTGGCCGTGTTATCAGAGAAGAGCTGCCTCTTAGGATTATTACAGCTCAGGATGTGTTTGTGAAATTGGATCAGGAAGAAAAAAAAAAGTTGAAATCTTTGTTTTCTTTTCCATTTTTCAGACCAGGCTTGCTGCCAGAATGATTTCTCAGGCTTGCACGTCTTCTTGCTCTGAAGTCTCAAAGCACTTTCCTAATTCCAGCCCCCTGCCACCACAGCTTTATCTCAAAGATTTTCTGAGAATAAAAGGTTTTAAAATACATTGATTTCCAATAAAGGAGGACCCACTCAGCGCTGTGAGCTGAATGAAAAATAATTCTAACACTAATAAACATCACTTCCACAGATACGGTTAAGTTGGACTGAGTATATGGGCCTTGTACATTTACAAACACACATACAAATAATGCCAGCCAGACAGCGTGGGAGGTCGAAGTTAAAGTTTTGTTTTAATACCAGGTTGTGTGTGTGTGTGTTTGTGTCACCTGTGATCCTGAGATGGATATTGTATAGAGGTGTCTTACAGGTTCACAAGATCCGCAGTCAGAGGGTTCATGGTTTATTGCGACAGGTTGATCCAAGACCACATGGTGTCAAACAGGGGCTGAAAGGTCACAAAAAAATGAAATGCTGCAGACTACCAGTAGCCATAAACCATGTGCCATCAGTGAATGCATAAAGCCTGTTGCTTGGATAAATCAATTTATTTAGTTCTGCCACATGGCTGTTGCATACACAGCTTAGTCCAAGTCTTACGACCACCCCACCCCGCCTCCCCCTTAACCTTTCCTTGTGGTTTATTGTGTAACTGGGAAATGTAACAACACATGGGTAAAGATTTACAGGGAATCAGAGAAGACCCAGTGTCATGTGTTTTCTATACTAAGCAGCGTGCATGTGCTGTACCACAGGGGCTGTCTGTTCAAAATCACATTTAGAAAAGTGTCCTTCTGCTCTGTGAAACAGCTTGTTACCTCCCTTTAAACAGTGTGCACGATCCCCACTGACTGTTTGCAAACATCCCCCAAGTAGATGCACATTTCTGAAGGCTGTTTCGCTTGGGGGTGGGAGGGTCCCAGTGAATTCCTTAAAGATCCTGCCAGTGCTTATTCATGAGCTTGTGTAAACACCCTTCTTTTCTGCCGTTGAAGTTAATGTCTTGTGGTGTCGCATTGTCTTAGACCCGTGACGCATGGCGGTTATATCAACCTCTTATTAGCATTGGCAACATTTTGGGTTTCCAGTGGTACTCCATGACAAAAGCATAGGAAAGTGCAGTAAAGGATTTTCATTGACTGTAACCCACTGGCTAGCATGCAAGTAAAGCATGTTAAAAAAATAAACAGTGCATGCAAAGTATAAGCATGGGAAAGACATTGTAAACTACCCAATTACCCCCCCCCCCCAGATATACCATGATACAATCTTCATGATAAATTGTCCTCTTCCCCTGCTGTTCAAGTTGATGTCAGATCCGTGGAGCATGTCACTGGGAACATTGCCATATATGGAAATACTTTTAATGAAAAACAAGTTAACAAAATGAATCCCTTAATTAAATAGTTTATTCAATGCAAGCTCTTCCAATGCAAGTAGATGAATTAATACTGCTGGAAAACATCTGGGGAGAAAGTCTGTCTTGCCTTCACAAAGATGTGTGTTTGATCCAAGGAAAGGGTATCTGTAAAGGGGGTTTATGGGGGCTCTGTGGTAACAAGGGTGCAATGGTTATTGGGTCAGCAATGAATGACATTCCTCTCACCTCCTGCCTTTAATCTGATTGTTAATCAAATAAACTGTATTCCTAAAAGAAACATGCAATAGAGTTAGACATTTTATTAAGAGACAATTATTTGGTACCACTGATTTTAGTTTGCTTTCTCTTTTAATGAAGTTTGCTTATTACAACTAACCAGAGTCTGTGCATTATATAAAGCATACGTAGTATTTTGATCGTATCCTTTTCTGAAAAGTTGGCACTGTAAGGTATTGTAAATTGCAGGTTAAATTACTCTGCCACCTCTTGAATCAATACACTGTTAACAAGAAGGTATCGTGGATAATGAGGAAGAGAAACAAAGGATCGCTAGGAACACAAAAACAACAACAGCAGAGAAGAAACGCAGGAGTCTGCTCTCATTAAAACGGCATCAATTAGCACACAAGAATAATTCATTTACATCACATTAAACTTTACATCCATCAAAAAAAGAGAGATCATAATTATACCAGCATTAATTTGAGCCTTTAAAGGGAAGTTTTCATTAGTGTAAAGTGTTTACGAGCCACTTAAGCGTTAATTACCACAGGTGTGAAATGCCCTGCTGAACCTGTGTTACACATGCAGGAGTTCACCTGTCTGTTACTGAGTGTAATTAACATCATATTTTACCCCCTGCTGGTAAGGCCAGTCACAGGTCCAACAAAATGCAGCCTTATTTGAAACATCTGTCAAAAAAATATTCAGACATTCAAGTAAGGGTAACACTTTGCATTAAGTGTCTCTAATTACTGTGTATTTATATAGTAGTTACTTAGTAAATACATGTGGACTTCACACATAATTACGATGTTAGTATGCATAGTTACAATGTACTGAATGTGTCAATCTTTTTGCACGATATATATCGCTAACCAAAACCCTAACTCTAACCCTAACCCTTTTCTGATACAATTGTGTTCTTACATATATCATGCAAAAAGATTCACGCATTAAGTACATTGTAACTATGCATAATAACATTGTAATTATGTGTAAGTACACATGTATTTACTATGCCACTACTATGTAAAATGTGGCATCTGAGGTTTCCAAGGGTTAAGTAGTTAGTAGCACATCAGTGTTATCAGAGAGGTCTTTTATAGCAGGGCTTGATATGTCTGGGACTACAGACAGTGCCCTAGTACTGAATATATATATATATATATATATAACATTTGATGTTTTTTGTAACCCACAGTATCATACCTGGAGGGGACCAACATACAGTAAACACATCCTTGCCTTCCTCAGCAGTTGTTTTTAATGCGTTATCATTTAAACAGTTTAAACAGTGTGTGCATGGATCTGGCACAGCTCAGTGTATTATTCTTATCAGTAAACTTCAGAAAGTCCCTCCGTACATGTATTATGCTAAACAGATTTACCTCCAGGGTGGGTACTAAGTAAGTATCCACACGGCACAGCATCAGTGAAACTGTGAATTGGCTTCATTTACATGTTGAAAATAAAAACAGCGGTTAGCTTTCTAAGTGTCACCTGGTTCTTTGTTTCTGTTGTTTATTTTTTTAGGAACATGCAGGCTATGTGGTCCAGTGGTTAAAGAAAAGGGCTTGTAACCAGGAGGTCCCCGGTTCAAATCCCGACTCACTCACCGTGTGACCCTGAGCAAGTCACTTAACCTCCTTGTGCTCCGTCTTCCGGGTGAGACGTTGTTGCATAGCTCTGCAGCTGATGCATAGTTCACACACTCTAGTCTCTGTAAGTCACCTTTTGATAAAGGTGTCTGCTAAATAAGCCTAGCACATGCCCACCTCCATAGATCATGCACCAAAAAACCAAGAGGTACCTTTTAAGTATTCAATCAATTCTCTAAAACACTATCTGTAATAAAATTAATGAAAATAATTTCTGCCTATCAGTGGGATAAAAAGAATTACAGGAGCATTAAACACACTGTGACGTAATTACCCCTGTGCAGCAGCTTATCCAGGCTTCTCTTAAACAGAGGTGATGCTGGATCACAGAACTTAAACCTGGACAAGGTTTGTCAGAGACCACACAGTGGCTTGCAGGTGGTAATTTCACATCACCAAATCCGGAGCCAAAGGAGGAATTGAACTGGGAGTGTGCAGTAACTGTTTCTCAGTTCAAATCGATGGGCAATGCTTGGGATTTACTGAAAGTAAAAGAGAAAGATTGGCCTTTTGCATACGAGGCGCCCACTGAGTAGAATAATTTGCCTTCGTTTTTTAAAATGTCAGCAGCAGGGAGTTTTAAAAATAAACTCAGGATGTCTGTGTCAATCAGAGTGCAGCTGCTTTGCTAAATGTTCCGGTAAGCGGAGTTGTACTGCTGCACGGATGATGTGTAACGATTCAAATGCACCTGAGACACAATGAGATTCATTTGCACGCTCTCATTTGCATCTGCACGGGGCCGGTGCTTGATTTGCAAACATCTGTCCTTGCCAGCCCATTGTGAATCATCATTATTGTTCTTCCATTGTCATGCAAATTACACACCGGCACTCAGCTAGGTAGAATCATCATGCCCAGATGATATTTTTTGCTGAATTAAAAGCCATTCATTTTAGTTTCGTTATTGTTTCGATTTCATTATTGTGATTTATTACAGGTCCTAACTTACTTAGATGTTAAATAATCTGTCAATCACATGTGTCTCACTGCGGCCCCACTCGGTGGATCTGGAGGCCTTGCCACCTGATTTATTACTCATTGATATATGTCATTTTTTATGTAATAAACCTGGACAGTACTGGTTGAGATTATTCCTGGCAGGAATAATATACTGCAACGAAAAAGCGTTAACAAGTCACTACTTACTAACAAAGTATGAACAAAAAGTAACTTTCTTGTAAACTAGTTATTAATGGTTACTAAACAAAAAGGGGCTGATTTGAATAGTACCAAACAAATCGAGTACACGCCTCATGCAACATGAAGTTCAGTTTGTTACAGGATCTGTTTTGAATGGTGTTGTTTTGTTGTTGGTGTTACACAGCAGTCCTTAAACCTGTAGCCTGGGCTGTGCAGCAGCCTGTGCATGATATGAAGCATGCCGCATACTGAGGTCTTCTTTCCCAACTCCCCAACTGATCGATCAAAACATCTGAACCTGGCATTAAAACCATGCAATGCCGGCTAACAGGTGGCTGTGTGTGGGATAAGAACCAGGGACCAGTGCAATGAGTCCAGCATAACTAGTAGCAGATCACAGCATCCCCTGTAACAGCACCATTGTTCTGCATATTGATTCATGCCGCTGTTCCGTCACAATATGAAAACGCTGTAAAACTTTGCATTGAGTGTCTCTTATTACAATGTAACGACACTGTAATGGACACATATATGACAATGTAATTACAATGTAATTACAAGGTACAGACACCTGTAATTACACTGTAGTGTGGCATTGCAGATCTTCTTGTGTTGCCAGTGCCCCCACAATATTATTTGTCTTGCCATGTTGCATTGCTACAGGCAGTCATTTAGCAAGTTTAATAAGGTTAGAATAAGTTAGGTAATTCTATATATAATTGATTAAAAGTGGCAGCTCAATAGGTTGTTTCTGAATCAACAAATTTGGTATGCAGTATGAATTAGTAATGAACAAATGTCCCCAGCACATCTTATGATTCATTTGTGACAACCTGAGTTATGGAAACACATGTGATTTCAGTGCCCCATTGCCTACCAGTTTCCATCCATTAATCATGTTTTTGCTGGTCTGTCTTCAACTTCAAATTACATATTGAATACACATATTTTTTTGGAGTTCTATTTTTCCTTTTAACTGCAAACTTAATAAAAAAAAAAAACTTGAAATAAAGATTGGGTTGTCTATCCAAATGCCATTCCCAGTGAAAAATGAAGGTCTTCTTTTCTGCCTTTATCAACTGTGACCACAACTGTACTTATTACTTAAGAGTTTCTCTTTTCAATATATTTAATCCAAATCTGCGATCATTAAAGATCACGAGCAGGCTACAGATGCTAAACAGCAGTTTCTTATTTCCTTTAATATAGATTCCAATATCGCTCACCTCTGTGCTGTGTTCACACAATAGAGAATCTGATTTGAACTTGTTATGAAATGATTGTATCAGACAGTGTGTCATGCCTATCTGGTCTGGCAACTCAATGGGGCCTCTGATGCATTTCTAAATAGTGGCAGGAGGTCTGTCTATTTGGGAGTCTGGCAATGGCAAGTTTTGTACCTGTAATTCTGAGACTATAACATGTACCCTGTGCATAGCATGCATAACTGGTCAGCCTTGGGTTGCATCCCTTTTTTACCTCTTATGCATATAGTCCCCAATGCATATAGAACAACAATGCAGCACATGCCAGAATACGCCTAAAATTTGTAAAAGGGCTGTGTGTTACATTTTACAATTTGTAGTATTCATTCAACCTGTGCCTCAAAAACACCCAACATGGGATCATGTAGAGGTAAGATACTGAGTCCGATGCAAAGCTGATCAGCATCTATCAATGAATGTGATGCTTCGTAATGTGTTTGATGTTGCCCCAGGGAGGCTGTTCATCATTTCAAAGCTTCTCAGGCTTGATGACAATATACTTTGCTTATGACATTATGATGTTGCTCTCATCTTGCATGTTAAGCACATAAGCAGATAATAAAGGACTGATTTCCAGCACCTGCTCTCTCCCTCTCTCCCAGCGCTCTGTTTCGTCTCAGAGAACACGGCTAGTTGCAGTCAAATGCTCCAGATTCTGTATAAACCTGCAGCTGCATGGCACTCTCACAAAGCCATCCATCAAGGGGACTCCGAGTGAAGAATATTCCGCACAAGAGATCCAATTGTTTTGAACGACGACGGTAATGAAAGTGATGAACTCCGGGTCTTCGGTGGACAGCCAGGTTGAAGATCAAATTGGTAGCGGAACAGTTCCTGAAATTGCACCTGTATGGGGAATATGTGGCTAATACTGCCTTCCCATGGCTGTTGTTTCTTACTGCTTTTTACCGATACATAAGCTTTTACAGATACATATGAGCAAACTCGATTCCACTTCTCACAGGAGTAAAACAAAGTCACAGCATTTCTTTTCACAGCAGAGATACCGTTTGCAAAGATGTTCAACACACTGTTTGATGAAACAATTTAAAACATGGAAAATGTAACTCTAATTACACTGTCATTACACTGCAGTAAAACAGTACTTACGCAAATGATTGTGTAGTTACAAAGCAACAACATGCTTAATTACCTAATGAAAAATGTTTCTAGGATTTTTTTCAAATACACAAGTGGTTGTGCATTTTTACAATGTAATTACAATGTAATTACTAAGTAACTGTCTGTGCAATTACAGTGTAATTACTGTATAGTTACATACACTTATATGACTGAGACCTACTAACACAAAATCCACCCATTTGTTTGTATGCAAATATATTTGTAGATAAAAGTGAAATCACAAATAGAGGAAATAGATAGTCAGTCATAAGAAACTCTGACCTACAATTGTAGTTTCTGAAGAAATAACATTAGATAATGTACAATATAGAAGAATAAAGGAAAATAAATAGACTCAAAACCGCAATGCCTGAAGGTTTAAATAGAAAGTAATAGTAGATTACATTATTAACTATGTAGTAGATTACATCACAAATTACATTGATAGATTTAAATATAAATAAGTGAGTGTAGTTACTGTGGCATCAAAATCCTATAAGTACCTGCACTGTTTGTTTTCAAACACACTTTCCTTTGACAAAATCATACCGAAACATTGGGAAGTTGGCTCTTTTGAGCACACTTTTTTATATTTGTAATAATAAAAGCATATATTATTATCGCCATAAAGAAGAAGTATTCAATAATGCGTTTGACTGAAAATCCATTCTGTGTTTTGCCACAAGACACAGAAGGTAAACAGACATTAATCTGTATTGTGCCGACAGCACTGCAGGAACAATTCCAGCATGGAGCACTATTACTCACCAGACAATGACATCTCCAGACATGTGTGAGCAGCCTCACAAGCTCCAGGCTCCACTGCTTCATCGTTACATCTGCCCCCACTCCCCAACCCCCTCAACACTGCCCACAGCAGACAGGGCTCGAGGTAAACATCTTACCTCAATGTTGCTGTAGTACTTGCTCCTGTTTTCCAAACGTTTCTATTTATCTCCAGGACTTCTCCAGTGCTGAATTAAACATCCACCTGGATCAATGTTATCAACCATCCCTTAGTCATATTATAATTTTCATAACCTTTAAATGTCATCATGCTTTTTCACGTATGGTTTGTATTGTGAGTGTGTGTGTGTGATTTACAATGTACAGGTCAAGAGACATGCCAAGGTCTGACTAATATATTTTTGCTAGTGGGGTATTTTTTGACTTTGGTCGCCAAAAATTCCTGATATGCGCTGACATTTAAAAGCCCCCTGAGAGACTTCATATGCAGAACTAATTATATGTAATTCATAGCTGTGACTATAAATATGCACTGTACTGTATTTAGAACAATCTCCTACTTCTAGTTAGAAGGCATACCACAGTCAACATCTGCAGTTCTGAGTCTGCTTAGCTTGAGTGAGAGCTTTTAAAGCTTGTTATCCATCTCTATTATATAAAAGAAGTGCATTTCACTGTTGCAGACCCAGTAAGGCTACCAGTAATTCAGATGCAACTGCTTTGGGAAGATACAACTTCTCCAAACACCATGACAACTGATTATCCGATGGACCTCTAAAATATGATTGAGATTGGGGGGACTGAACTACCTAGTCAGTCCATTAGAGAGCAATCTACATCCATACAGATTATATAATGCACTGGTTGTTCACTGGAGTGTTTTCTGTTATTATTTTCAACATCCTGTCCAACAAAAAAAATACATTCCTGATAAGGGTGTGCACCAACACAAACCCCGAAACCATAACGAATTGATCATTTTCAGAATTCAGAATGTAAATTAAAAAAACACTGGCAGAGAAGCATTAAAAATCTGTTTTGCTATGTTTTAATTCTAAAATATTGTGCGTGGGCAAGGTTTTAAATAGCTAATCACTTCTGCACGCTGAAAATCACAGTGGCAGAGCCCATTTGTTGAAAAGTAATTTACTGAAATAAGATCTACACTATTTCTTTAATGCAATACTTTATCACTGGAAAGAAATGATAGCTCTGGTGGTTTGAAATCGGTTTAAGTATCTATCGATGTGCCAAGCTATCTGAAGAAAGAAAATGTCATTTTAAAATGCATTCTGATGCAAAAAAAACATTGACAAAATTATCAGTTTTCACCATCAGCTTTTATTAAAAGAAAACACGTCACAAACGGCAATCTGTCTCTTCTGTCACATTCTGTGTACTGATGGGCTGTATGAGCTAATGTGTGATGCACACATTACACATTATAAATAGAGAACTGGAGCTGACCCCCGAGGATAGAAGATAGGGGAGAGCCATGAGAGCGGCACAGCTCTGCTATAAGAAGCTGCACTCTTGGTAATTTACTTGACGTTTTAGGTAACAACAGTGTTTTTTTTTTTTATTATAACGAGATCAAAATATATATATTTTTTAAATCTCATTGTTGTTTATTAACAGATGTTCTGACACGACTCTTCTTTATCTTTTAAATAAAAACAGAAAGGAGCCGAAGGCTGATCCTGTTGAGGGGCTGGGGGTGGGTGATCAGCTGTGCTGTTTGAGGGGCTGGGGGTGGGTGATGAGGTGTGCTGTTTGAGGGGCTGGGGGTGGGTGATGAGGTGTGCTGTTTGAGGGGCTGGGGGTGGGTGATGAGGTGTGCTGTTTGAGGGGCTGGGGGTGGGTGATGAGGTGTGCTGTTTGAGCTCTAAAGTATAAAATGAATATGGTGCACTGTAGAAGTCCAAAACTGTTCTACTTTCCATTGCTGTCATTTTATACCTGATTATAAACATTATAAAGGCATGATCAGGCAGTTTAAGTAGGAGTCACTAATGAGCTTCTCCAGCACTCCTTTAGTGAACTGGACTGCCATGCTAAGGAGATGCAGGACTGCAGAACACTTTTGATGTCAAGGTTATGCCTTTATTTAACACAATGTGGAGAACAGAGGACTTCAGGGAAAGCCAAGGAACTCTTCCTCCTCTGGCCAGATGAAAAGTGAAGCCTTGAGTCATAATCCAAGATACCTTGAGTACATGCTGTACATTGCAAGGAAACGAACACAAAGCCAACAAGTCCTGCAAGTTACTAAGCAATCTAATAAAGTCATGTCTTCTGATACTGGTTTCTTCCAGAAGTTTGCAAACCCCTCCCTTTGGTTTACCTGATTAGAATCAACAAACAGCTACTTCAGCAGGGTTCAGTGCTCTTGTTCTTTCATTCTGCTGCTGATGGGTAGTGTAAACCATAAGGGATAGTTGGAAGCAACAGGAATCAAAGGAACGGCATGATGTACCTATAGGCTATCGTAGGACCAGCCATCTGGTGTTGATTTCTCAATGCAGTATCACAAAGCACCTGCACACCACTAATATGCTATGGCTACTTTTTTTCCTGAGAAATAACAAAGTCTCTCTGGTAAACAGTTTCAAAATGACAGCAGATGGGAAGGTCATGCTATGGTAATGTTTTTACTCTTGGGTATTCGTACTGCAATTCTGAAATTCTGCAATTTAAAGGTTCTGTTGGTAGCAGACATCTGGGAGAGGAACAGGCTGGTCTAACATCAGTGTGCTGAGTCGAGGAACATAATAGCACAACCCTTGTAAATAATTTAAGCAATGATACCCAACGCAGCAGGCATTACCTGCAGGATAACGGACCTCAATGTCAGGAAAGGATCCCGGGGGAGGCTATAATGAAAAGTAAAAAACATAATTGTGTATGAAGCATGTATGTTCTTGCACTCAGTTATTATTTTTCTTAGCAGATGCCCTTATCCAGAGCGACTTACAATTGTTACAAATTATCACATTATAAATACAGATAAGATCAGATATAAAGTACAGTAAAGTCAGTTGAAAATAAGATGAAATTCAAATAAGAGCAAAATAAAGAATACAGTAAATAATTACATTTAAGAGCGAGTTTGACTAACAGCAGTTAACTTATAGTAAACAAATTTGCTCATACGAGTGAAGTCCATTAAGAGCACGTAGTAAGTATGATAAGTGGATGAGAGCGATTTCAAATAAGAGCAATTACAAAAAACATTAATTATGGATACCTAGAAGAGTAAAATCAAGTATAAGATACAGAAAGTAGTTATAATTAAGAGCAGCAGTTGAATATGGCATGGTATGGAGCAGTTCAGTGCAAGTACAAGATGATGCAAGTACTGGAACGATTGGGTGCCATATTGTCCAGTGTGGTCGAGAGTTGTGAGGTTTACATATGCTGTCTTGAGGAGGTGCCAGAAGATGGTCAGGGACTGAGCAGTCTTGATATCCATGGGTAGGTCGTTCCACCACTGAGGGGCAAGGGTGGAGAAGGAGCGGGCTCTGGAAGCGGGGAAGAGGAGGGGGGTGTACAGCTAATCTGCCGGTGGTAGAGAAGTGGAGGGGGCGAGAGGGGGTGTAGGGAGAAATAATAGTCTGGAGATAGGAGGGAGCAAAAAGGTCAAGAAAGCGATAGGCGAGTACAAGAGTTTTGAATTGGAAGCGAGCCGCGATAGGGAGCCAGTGGAGGGAGCGCAGCAGGGGTGTAGTGTAGGAGAAATGAGGTAGGGAAAAGACAAGATGATTAGCAGAGTTTTGGATGAGCTGGAGCGGAAGTTGCATTAGGGTGATATAAACTAGACATCTCCGTTTTAAAGCAGGGGTGGCAAACTAGGTTTAATAAAGGGCTTTATTGTACTTTGATATTTGATTTACAGTTGTCTTTGGCTGACTTAGAAGAATTGCAATTGCTGCTGACCATTAAAAAAATAGCTAAGATGTACGATATTAAAGCAACATCAATATGTCTCACTTTCAAACTAATTAATGTGTGTTAGCCATTTAATAAAAATGATGTTAATATTGTCTAAAGCTATTGTTCTTTGATACTAACAAAATTCATCCTTAAATACTGGAGAGCAGTGAAATGTCCAACTTTCACAGAATGGAAACTTAGTTAATAGTATATGTATTAGAGCTGGAGAGGTTCTGCCAGACAGATACAGGAAAATGAAATTTATTCCTTAAAATGCGGGGCCCTTTTCTAAATGAATTACAAAAATAGATCTATGATATACATTACTGTCGGCTTACTACAGCGACTTTTAAAAAGAGAACGTGTAGCATTCGTGTAGCATACTATTCTTGTTATGTAATAACTATCACTGAAGGTATGGGTGAGGGTTGTGGGTTTAGAGTTATACATGCATGACTGTTATAAAGTTATATATTTGAGAATATGTTTGTATTATAAGATTGCATGTATGTTATTTATAAAAATGTCATAACAGTATGTATTAAAGAAAAAAGAAAGTATTAGGGCGTGTCAAACATGAGAACTTAAGAAGAGATGAGAAAGTGTCACTCTGCCCATCAAGGCTCGTCCCTTGTTAGGATGCCGTTCTGTGCCTTCTGTTTGACCTCTCTGTTTTAAAGCAAACAGTGCAAGCACCAAAATCCTGATCTTACAAGCTCGGAGATTCCAGTGCCATGCTATTATGCTAGAATTGGGATGTTTTGAATTGTTCAGGCCAGCCTGTGCCTCGTTTTTACATTATTTAGTATACAGTAGACATTGCCTATTATATCTAGCGTTACCACGATTTTCAAATCCATAATAACAGTGCCTGTGTGTGCGTGTGGTTTGGAAAACCAGCGAGATTAAAACAATCAATGCATTATTGAACAGAGCGGATGATGATGATGTTTTAAACTGCTTACAAATGCATTTACATCGATGGCAGAAAAGAATCAATAATTGCTATTGAGTTCATTATAAAAAGTTTTGCACAGAAGTAAAACCTCCTCTAATGGTGAAATGATATACAGTATATACAATGGAAGCAGAAGGTTTTTTTTAAAGCTATAATATATTATTTTTCTTTTTTTCATTTGCACAGTTTAATTCACTGATTGAAAAAATAATTGGACTTAAAACTAGCCCACTGTTACCTTCAGCTGTAATACAGTGGCAATGCAGTACTATGGGCTACAGTGGTATACAAAGGTCTGGCAGATGGTGCCACTCTTTATATTTCTCATTGTATTGTGTTACAGTATGCTAATATCTCTGCTTCTTCATGTGCATTGCACAGTTTCTACAGTGGAGTCTCAATCATACTTTTTATACCTGTTTTTCTGTAGGGCTACTGAGCCTCAGCTGTCCTATGTGTTTTGATTGCTGTCAGGAAAAATGGTTTGACACTGGAGATATGAATCCTTTGAACTGATCCAATTTCACAGCAATGCCAGATTGCAGTGATCAAAAGCCATTGTGTCAACAGCCACCTGATGACAGTCAGGTCTATAAAATCTCTCAGAAAAAGAATACAAATGCCTTATGGCTGCATGGAGGTCGTTTTGACTTAAGGTCAGTAGAATTAACTGGGTAACAAAAAATATAGGTTTGAAAAGAAATCATAGCAGTATAAAGATAGTGTGCCTGGTCCTTGCCTTACAAAGCTGCACATCGATATGGATGCCTTACATTTTGAATGCAGTTATAACTGTTGGTAATTTTAGAAGTAATGCGCTTGATCCCCAAACTGGTTTTCTACTTCTTGCTTTCTGTTTCTTTACACTTACTACTCTGTTTCTCTTTAGTGCTACAAACTACTCCTTCGTCTCACGGGTCTGCTCATCTACATTCATTGTTTTAATGGTACGTTGCCTGCAAGAATTTGGGACCCTGATGTGCTTTATCATAGGAGATCTTGAGTACTAACAACTGCTACGTGACTCACTGACTAACTAACTTACTCAGTCAAGCCCATATTAAAGACCATGTGTATGGATTGATCAACCCTATTGCAGCCTCATTACTGAGATAGAGCGTATTTCACATGTTAAATTATTAGACATTCCCTTGAGCATTCTTCATTAGGTTTGACTGTAAATGAATGCGATGCCTTTGTAAGCACAGATAAGCGACGCATTTGCTGTTGCTGTCGGTGTTGTTGTTTTATGGTGCGGGAGATACAGACGCACCCCTCTGAGAGAGTCCTCCCGGTATGATGTATGCTAAAACTGATGTGCAGCAAAGACGAAACGTTACGCCCCTGAAACAGATGGACTCATTGGAGAGCTGACAGATGTGTCGGCTGATGTTCCATTCAGGTTCTGTCTATATGTCATCAGGTGTTAGGAACAGAATTCTAACATCTTAATAAGGGAGCGCTGCTGCATTCAGAATAGCAGATGAGTGCTTGATGACATCAATCAGCCCACCCCTCTCAAGATTACAGGCTGTCCTCTGCAGTCCATTTAGGCGAGACATTTTTCCACAGAAAAAACTGGCTGTGCGAATGGATACTCTTCATGTTTCACATTGCAAAAACAATAGCCTGAGCGCTGTCTGTCTAGAGTGCTTTATTTGCATTCAGGTGCCCGAATGAATGCCAGGAAGACGTTGATCAAGCACTGCCTTTTATAGCAAAGATTTGGTTTTCATTTTAGTTTTTTTCTTTTGCCTTCAAGCTCTTTTATGTAGAATCTTTGGGATGCAGCGATGACCGTTGTTGGCTATTCTTTCATTGCTATTATTTGCTGTAAACACCCCCAGGTAAACTCACTGCGAATCAGTGTTAGACAAATCAAAAAAAGGTGTTGAAGAGCCTTCAAGCTGTAATTCATACGTGATGAACAGACAGCTAGCACAATCACTGTGTACACAGCTCCATTTTACTGGTCCTGCTGCTTGTGAAGTTCATGAACCCCATCAATCTTCAATACGTTTGGAGGGGTCACTGGAAATTAAAAAGGTGATGGTATTTAGATTCTCTGCTGCTAAACAGACCCAACTATCTACACAAGGAAGGCCACATCTATTCCTCTCTTTAGGGCATTGTATTGCTGCCGTGCCTAGGATGTGACCTTTCCGATATCACACATAGACTGCATGCAAAGCTGAAATACTCTGTACTTTTTGCACAGACAGACTGTGGGGTTGTGTCTGAAATGGATCATGGAGTGAAAGAGTCAGATCAAAAAGGAAAACTTTTTTAACCCTTACATTTTTCGTTTACCCAGCTTTTTTTCTGACCATCTGTGTTATCTAATGCAATGTCTCTTATCCTGGGTCAAAAGAGACAGCATTCACCAGGAATGAGCACGATGCCAAAACAAGGATGCCACGCCACTCAGTCTTGATCCTAAAAGTTTCAAATGTTTCCACAGGTTACACTTCTGCCACACTATCCAGGTTTGACATATTTCCCAGATACTGTATCACGTTGCAATTGACTTGTTTTTGTCTTTTATGTACTTCTCTTTACCAGTGTTAAAAAACTCCTATTTTAGTCCCTCCAAATGTTACAGGTCAATAATGTGAGGGCGAGATCCAATCAGAAACCAGGGAAGGCGGAGCTCTGTCACTCTGCCAATCAGAAGCCGTGTTCACATGGTCCTAAAGCTGTTGTGCACAATTCGACAAAGTTAGTCCATTACTTTGCTAATCAGTAGATTATTCAGCCTCACAAGTGCAGTGGCACCCGAGATATTATCCAGTCTCTAGTTAATGTGTAATGAAATTGTTATTGATGTACCTTGGCACAAAACGTAATTCCTGGTATGTGCCGAGGTCATACACAGCAGCTGCAGAATGTAGTGGCATAGCTCAGAGTCACTTCTGAAAGCACCCTCTCCAGCTGACTGCCTCACTGGGAGTTGCTGTCGGGAGCGTTCACATTCTGCTGCTCCGTATTTCAACCTGTGCCTTTCTGAATGGGTTCCAGAGAATTAAGAAGCACCTCATAACCTGACACTTGTACAGAGTTTCTTGTTTTTTATGTGTAAGGCTGTTTTCTTGATTTCACACAAGGCGCTCGAGTAATTCCAGCACCCGTTAATGAGAGAGCATGGCCAGATTCTCTCCTATTCCTCAGGGCCATCTCATGTGGCTTCCACGAAACACAATGTGACAGTTTCCCCCGACGACCCCCTGTACACTCCTCTAAATAAATAGATACTGACACCACTGGAGGACACATTCATACTGCTTATAATACATTTATTTAAAAAATATTGCAGCGAGTGTCAGTTTCTGTTAAACCCAGGGAGTAGCAAAAAGACAGGGATTATGTTCTGTCTGAGTTGCAATCTTTAAATGAAAGTGCTTTAGTTCTCCATGTAAAATGATTAATAAGAAATATTTGCAAAAATGCTTGCTTCAGAGTTTAATTCGAAACAGCCATTGCAGGGGAGTAATGTAACGTACTCCTGAATGCCCATAAGGTTAAACATTTCAAGATCAAAGGTTAGTCACTTGGTACTACCATAGTGAACTAACTCCAAATTGCATTTGCTGTTCCACCACATGTCGCTTTAAAGCAGAACTAGCCCTTACCCTACCTATTAGTGCCCTATTCTCTGGGAATTAAACACCTCTGTAAAGCTCATAAGCAGAACTTGAAGAAGCTAGATGGCTTCAGAGTCTAATCCAGTCCAGTGTTCAGTCGCATTTTTGAATTTTCAGCAGAGTGGATCTGAGTGACGTTGGCTATTATTGTTCCCAATATGCCTGAAGCTTATCTTGTACACTTTTCTCTGAGTTATGAGTCTGGATTTCTTAAGCTTGGAAGACTGCTTAACAACGGCATCCAAAATAAGTTTCCAAACTAGCAGAAAACAAATGTTTTGTGTAAAATGTTCTCAACCGATATGACTGATCGAAAGACCCCAATTAAGTAAAACTAACGTGAATTAGATTTGTGCTTCAGTGTACTCAGAACAGACCTACATACCTGAGAGATAAATATTGACGCAGATGGTACAAAAAGAATAATGCATACATTAATCGCTGTGTGCAAATCCAAACAAATGAAGATGGAGGCTTTCTGTTTTGTCTTTTAAAAAAATGGTGCTGAATGTCTCTGCCAAGTACAGCAGCTTAGTAAATCCATCCAAAATGTTGCATCTCTGTTCATGTATCCTGTGTTAAACACAATTTCTTCAAGGCAATACTTTGCACGAGGATGCATTTATTCCCAGTTGCACAGCTGTCAGCATAATCTTGAAGCTCATTATCGCTTTGTAAGCCAATAGTAGATCTCCACAACATTACAGGGTAATCAACACCTCACTGTGTAATACCACTTTTTATAGGAGTGATATCCAATGCTTTCAAAACTTTTTAAAGCCTCAAAAACCAGTTCCTTGACTAAACTACTGCATCCTGGTATTTTTGTCACATGCAGCTGGTTCATTGGAGTGAGCATGAACTACACAATACATGAAAAGCAAGCAGCAACTGTTCATCTATTGTGTTGTCTTTCATATATGTGCATGGAATTGAAGCGTATATTACCAGCAGACAACCAAACGACAGTGTGTTATGAATGGTGTTACAAACAAGATTAGACTGTTGTTAAAATGATTTGGATGCAAAGTATGCAAAGCAGAATTGTTAACCCTTTAATACCACATTACATTGATGGATGTTTCATGAATGTATCCTTAAACATAAGTGTGTCCGATGTATTTAATATATGCTTCATTAATGATTTATAGCTGCTTTATAATTAATATATACTTCATTAATGATTTATAGCTGCTTTATAATGCATTGCAGAGTAAGATGTAACAGTAATTTACAAAAGGTAAATTACATAAATATATATACATATTTGTACTGTGACAATGAATGGCAGGGTCTTTGTACCATGGACTCCCACACTATAAAACCCCCCTGATGGGCTGTTCTGATGTTCACTGTCAGGCTCCTTCACCTTGAGCTCTGAACAGAAAAGCAACGATGTTTCCTTTTTTTTTTCCTTTGAAATTTCCCAGACTTTCGACTCCCATGAAGAATGCTCAATCCCGCCACACTTCACGAAATAAATCACCCTGACCCCCCTGAGCAGTCATTCCCTTCCAAAGTTCCTTATAGATCTGGGCCCTGATGCATCTGTTCCTGTCGACCAGGGCCTTGTCTGTGCTGCCAGCTCATGTTTAAAAAACTAACAGGGTCGCAGCACCAGATTGATCATCATGGAGCAGCCGTCCCACGTGAGGATGCACAGCGCTATTAGCAGGCTGAGCTGGTCAGGCAATGCAGTCCTGGCAGGGATTTCTTACATCTTCAAGGACATGCAACAGCCTAATAAAAAGTCTTTTTAGAGAACCGGTTGTGGTGAGGAGTGCGTGTAGAAAGGAAAGGAAAGGAAAGGAAAGGTTGTGGCAGCAGAAACACATAATTTTGAGGCTAAATGTTCCTCAGTAAAAATAGGCTCTTATTCATTAGTGACCTAATTTGATCAGATCAAACAGCCTAGATTGTTCTGCACATAGCGAGGATAGAGATGCAGAAGGGATTACGTAGGTGTGTGGGAGGGAATCACTTCCACTAACAGCTAGGCATTTAGACACTTTCATTGCAGCTTTATTCACAAAATGCTATATTCTTCATGCAAAATGCTTATCAAGAGACAGAGAGACAGACAGGACAGACTATCAAAGATACGGAACAATGCATAAACACATTGAATGAAACTAAATAACACCATGGGAAACTAAGTTCCATTTCCGTGGGTAAGGAAGTTCTCAGCCTGTTGACTTTAGGATCATTTTAAAGTCTGACTGTTGGCACCTTGTCACCTGCCCCAAGCGCCTGTCAGCAAGTGACTTTGATGTTCTTTAGTTTGCAGTCTTCTTCCATAACAACTGTTAATGTTTTTGCAAAAATTGAAAAGTGAAACCCATTATGTTATTGTTATCAACTATTACATGATTCTTCACAACTGTTCAACAACTCTTTCTTTTTTTTCAAAATATACAGTATAAAACATGAAAACAGAAATACTGGTGTTATAATCATTTACAGTCATTTGAAATACCTACTGTAGTAGGGCTGAGAGTTTGTATTTTTTCAATGTTAATTTGGCAGGGGTGTAGTTAAAATGCCATCCTGCCAAATCCATGTGCAAAATGTGGCTGAGTGTTGCATGATTGATTATCAATCAGCCCTCGCCACATGGTATATCAGGCAGAGCCTTTGCTCTTGGTTGGTTAGTTTAGGGAAAGGACTGGACTGGGCGCAGCAGATTCTGCTCTCTGTCTCTGCCCTGTGATAGGATAGCTTGGTTTGGTTTATCTTTTTGTTTAATTTGTTAATAAGAGTGTACAGCTATGCTGAACTGCAAAAAAAAAAAAAACACACACAATATATACTGTGAGGGGTGGAAACCATGGGGGGTGAGGAAAGGATATCAGGAGTGTGGGGTTCCTGATAAAATGTCCTCAGATAATGAATCCCTTACACAGAACAATAGGGTAAGAAAGAGAAAGAACTACAACTCCCATAAGCCACTCAGAACCAGGAAGGTAGAGGAGTCAGTTAACCTGCAGGCAGGTATAAAAAGGGAGCAGTACAGAAAGACAGGGGTGTGTAGAGGCTTGGAGGAAGTTTGTGTTGTACCGACCGAAATTATACTTACCAAAGGAACTTGTGTCATCTTCAACCTCCAAGTGAAGGGATTGGAGAAGATTGTGTTTGAAAGTAAATCTTTTTTAAGTCGGCTTGGTATTCCTAGTGTGTGGAGTCAAACGCTAAGAGACAGAAGGAAGATCAGTGGATCCAACTGCAAGAGAGTGAAGCATTTCCTATCGTTGGATCACTAAACAATTGGAATTAAAATGGTGTCAATTTCAAATCCATCGCGGTGGAGTGATTGTGGAATGCAGAGAACAACACAGAGCTAGTGTGAGAACAACAATCTTTTATTATTTGAGTTATTTAAAAATATACCGTGTATAAACAAAAGGTGTAGGTGTTTTTAGCGTGTCTTCTCCTTAGTGGAACAAAGACTGTTTAGTTTATGGACTGTGTTACTCAGACTCGACAGCAGTGGACTTCCTGCTGCATATGTAAACAATCGGGCCTAGTGTTTGTTTTAAGCTGCATGGAGCAGCACATTGCCTGTGTTTAGTTTATGTTTTCAAAAGGCCTTGTTAGTTTAATTTAAAAGATACGTTGTACTCTGCTTTTCAGAAAAGTATTATACTTTCATATCTTGTTGAAAGGCTGACTGTAAGAGCCTGCATAATTCCCTACAAAGACTGTGATAATTTACCTACAATAAAAGGGACACTGCAGACAGAAATAATCGCACCAACTCAGAATAATAAAACCACAGTTTATTTAAGCAGAAAGGTGTTCTGCCAGCAATTACATTTGTAGCAGGCCCAGCGTGGTCACAACTGTACAAGGGAAATCAACGAGAGGACGTCTGTCTGTGGACAAAGAAACAGATAGTGAGGAAACATATTAAAGTGAAATATCGCCTGGGACCATAACCAGTTATACTTACCCAGTCTTGTGAAGCACTACCTCTGCAGGGCTCCTGAAGGAACAGAGTCCAGCCTGTGAACTTACCGTGACAGCACCAGACGATCTACCTGTGGAAGGAAAAACAAGGCAACAGAGCTACCAGGACATCAAGGGGAATACAACAGCCCGATCAACCCTGAGGTCCTATGAACCATACCGTGCACCCAGATACTGGACTTTGGCCAGCTGTAGTAATTTTACTACAGAATACTACACCCTGCAGTATATAAAAGAAAAATATAAGGCAAGCATCGGCAGAATTAGCTAGGAACAAAAGAAAAAGTGAAGTTAGAGCCCAGAGGGCAGCTTTTCTTTTGTTTATCATTTTATTTATTTGTCTTTAAAAAACTGTAATCAATAAAAACGCACGTTTTGATTCAGTACTCCTGCTGTCCTGTCTCCTCTCTGCACATCCTGGCTACCACAGCAATTACAGAACACATAGTTCACACCACACTGTCACGTGACCGGCTTCTGTCACACCTACAAATTATGATTCATGTGTCAACACAATTCATCATGCAATAATGCCATTTGCAATATTCAAATATGAAAACCAAAGTAAGTTACTGGAATCTAAATGCTTTGGAATACATTTGGTTTTCATAGGAGCACAGTGCCCTCCTCCCGTGCGTATGGACCCTATAATTACTCCTTCGCTAGACAGCAGTGCCCTTTTCTAGTTTATAAAATAAGTAATTGGCTTCACCAGTGTTCCGTGTCCTATAATAAAGGCTTACAAGATCAAAATGGGTTTGCTTTGCCTGTCATTATCCCATTCTTTCCTGGCTATTGCTTCTACATGCAAGAAATAGCACCAGTGTGAGCCACAATCATTACAAGACACACATTAGTCCTTCACTTACAGCAATTACATGTTGGCATATTATTACAGCGGGCTCTGCAGTATTTAATGGCTAATGATAAAACCAATACTAGATACCTACCGTTTTTTTCTTTTTTTTGTTCAGTGAGTCAATACTAAATGTATCCATTGATCTCAGGACAGGGGAACAAAATCTGTAGTGACAAATGATAGCAAGTGTCCGAGGGTTCTGTCCACAAAGCCAGGTTTTGTTCATTAAAAGGGATCGCTTTATTTAAAGGGTCTGTTCCTAACAATCAGTGATGCATATGCATGCCTTATCATGGGTCAGCATGTCCAACTGTTGTGTACAATGGCAATACCAATGCATTACCCTGAAGAAACCTTGGCAGGACCTTTAGCAGAACACACCACTACCGGCAACACAATGGAACTGGACATACGCATACTGAGGCACACTCTCTGTTACAGATATAGGACCATGGTATGCAGTGGATACCCAATATGTATTGATTCATGCTGTTGTAATACTATTGGTACCATTCCACCAATGGCGATCTCATACTGTTGCTACCCTTGTTCTGCTGTTACCCTTTAGAACCATTGCATTGAAGATCATTTGGGAATTGAATGAGCTTAAAGGATGCCTGTAGGCATGGCGACCGCCTCCTGATCCGAGTCATTCCTGAATACATTAAAAAAACTGTAAAAGAAAGACTGTGCTAAGATCTTGATAAGGAACACTATTCAAACAAGAGCCACCTTTTTTGGAGAAGAAAAGAGGAAAACAGATTTTTTTTAAGAGCCCTTCTATATTCAATAGCGGGACTCTAACGCATTTAATCATTTCACTTGTGTTTCTGCTGACAGCAAAGTCAAATTACAGAAGAGGAAACGTCTGTGCAGCCCATTGAATTTCCAACAGCTCCTCAGTCCGCTTGATGGGAAGCCGAGGCAGGGCAATGATATCTCATTATTGGTCTAGACGGGTCTTTGAAATGCAAATTTCCCGTAAATGCCAAGCAATGACATTGATTTAAAAGGCACGAGGGGGCTTGCACTAATGTTCGAAAATACATTTGAAAAAAAAACTATTTAGTAACTATGTTTAGTACACAAGAACGTGTAATGCTATTTGTCTGAGTTTCGGGTACACCTTGCAAGACGTTGTCATCCCTTCTTGAAGTTTGGTAATAGCACAGCAAAGAGTAAGAAAGCCAAGCAAATGCACATTGAAAGGACAGAAAAGCACAGGTAAGAAAAGTCGATCATAGTAAAATCCACAGTTAACCATGATATAGGTTGGTGAGTACTGTACATGGTATAAGCATGCTAAAAGCAGAGTGAGAAATGACTCTGGGAAACATTTTTATGAGATAACAGCACAGGTTACAGGTCTGCGTATCAGTGATTGAAATGTAAATGTATGTCGGGTCTAACAATTCACAATCCACACATTTTCACATGAATTCATAACTATGCATAATGTATGCACTTATTTGTATTTATCTGCAACTCTCTTCTCAGTTTGTCTGACAGCCACTTTATTAGGAATTGTGTTTCATTTTAGGGTTTGAACCAATCCCTCCAGCTTTCATGTATTTTCGATATACATCAACAGTCATTGATTCCTGACCCCATATCTTCCATATGCAAAGTAACTACGGTCTCGTAATGCTAACAACAAAGTTGCTTTTGCAGAAGCTTATGCATACTAATCTCAGACATACATTCTGCCATTCATCTACGGACAACCATGATTAGCCTCTCTCAACAGTATTCTGCTTCCTGACCTCCTGCGTTTGAACAAAAGAGAAAGTGCTCGTCTCATTATATTCACAGGTGCCGCTCCGATAGAGAATGATTAAGCCGTTTGTTTTTCTCTCTATTAATATTATTTTTCCAGCGGCATTATTCACATTCTCATTGTCCTATAATGCAAAATTTGAGAATTAACATTTGAATACCTTCTTTTCAAGAGTTTCGTCTCTGATTAGGTATTTAGCTAATGATTTCCTAATTATTCACATTTTTGTGTACCTACATTACCTTTTTCTTTTTCATTTTGCACATTTTGGTACACAGCAGTTTTCCTTTTTAAATTATATATATATATATATATATATATATATATATAGAGAGAGAGAGAGAGAGAGAGAGAGAGAGAGAGAGAGAGAGAGAGAGAGAGAGAGAAAGAGAGAGAGGGAGAGAGAGGTTTGCTTTGTTCGGGGTTCATAATGTATGAGACATATCTAAAAGGCATTACTAAAAAGATATAACTGTTCGTACTTCTGCTACTGAACACATATATGTTTTGTACAGCGCCATAGGGTAGTGTTGTGGTCAAAGCTGGCTAGCAGCAGGAATAGCAGACGCGGAGGCAGAAGATTGCAGCTCAGCCAAGAAAGGAAATATTTAAACAGCAAGAAACATCCACCCAAAATAAAGTTATGCAGATCTGCTCATATATTCATCTATAAATTAAACATTGGGTTCAAATCAGTGGCTCATTGGATTAAACCCATATGCAATCCAGAGGTGTGCAGGACTCACATCAAGATACGTCAAGATTTGTGAAGATGCAAGGCAAGTATTGTGTTCACCATGTAGCTTGTGACAGACAGACGGACAGACAGGCAGGCAGACGGACAGATGGATGACCATGGTGAAGCGAGTGGGGAATTCCACAATGATCTGGGCCAGTCTTTGTAAAGGGCTCCACCTGTTTTTTTCTATAGCAGCTGCACAGAGTTTCTAGCTGGCTTCCTAATCACGCTGTATGTACAACAGTGTTATGCTGACTCCAGCTCAAGCTGTGCTCTGTCCCGTCTGCCCACAGTCGACTCAATGGTCCCCAGTCCGATTTCTTTTGGGGGCATTCAGTTCTTCATCAGTCCAGTGTCTGGTGAGCCTGGAGGTATATGGGCTCAGTCCAGGATTATTCGATGCAGCAGCTGCTCAGTTCAGCTGGATTGTGGAAGCACCCTTATAAATTTACCAGCATAGAAAGTGGATAACAATGTGGAATCATGGAATCATGATGGTAGTTACTTAGTAAATACATGTGTACTTCCACATTATTACAATGTTATTATGCATTGTTACAATGTACTTAATGTTTAAGTCTTTTTGCATGATATATGTAAGTACAGAATTCTATCAGAAAAGGGTTAGGATTAGGGTTAGAGTTAGGGTTAGGGCTAGGTGGGTTAGGGTTATGTTTAGAGTTAGGCTCAGAGTTATATAATGTAAAACATTACGCATGTAACTATGCATTATCATATTTAATGATGTGTAAGTGCACATGTATTTACTATGTAACAACTTTGTAAATACACAATAATTAGATACACTTAACATAAAGTGTTACCAAAAAGTGTAGTAAAACATTGTGAAAGCATGGTAAAGCACAGGTAAGCATTGGAAATCAATGACCGTACACAATGACAATGGTAAACTTTTATAAGGGCAATGCCGGGTCATTTTGTCGTGAATCTTTGGGATACAGAATGTGGAAAAGCTGCAGTTTACCATAGTCTGAGCTTCACCATGCTTGTGCATCTATTTCATTTTAGTTAAGCTTTTACTACAGTGAGCATTTAGAAGGCTAGCTAACTGCACTCTATACTTTTCCATAGGAAATAAGCTGCCTCCAATGCAATGGAGAGCAAAGCCCTTTGGATAATTCCTTTAATTGACTTTCTGTTTTGTGTTTTCCTCAACACTGACCTGTAGTTATTATGAGTAATTGCTGTAACTTGATGATGACATCTCCCTGTAAATAAATAATTGAATAGCAAACAAATAAAAACTGTAAGAGAAGAAAAGGCGTGAGAAGAAAGGAATACAAAAATGAACTGTACAAAATAGGTAGGAAAACACCTGTATACAAGACCCCGCAGTGTAATAAAGCACAGTGAAAGCATGGTAAAGCATGGGTAAGCCTTGTAAAGAATAGCAGGGTATGGTAAAGCATATTAATAAACATGGCAAATCAGGGTAAACTGGTAAATGCATAGTATAACCATGAGAAAAGGAAAATACAAATATTCAAATACATTAACCCTTTGCGGTCCATTTATTAAATGCGCGTCAGGCATGCCAGGTCTAATTTATTTTCACACGCGCAGTTAATTTTAGACGCTCTGTTTAAAAGTATTTTTTTCCACAGTCAAACGGGTTTAAAAGGCCCTGCATAACAACAAAGCACTCACTAGGCATCTCCAGCCCCGCCCCACCCTTTCGTTCACTATCGCTTTCACCTATGTAAGAAATAAATAATAATAATAATAATAGTTGTACATACCGATCAATCATCTCCTGATCACTCGTTTTACCACCAAACTCCTCAATAATGCGATCCAAGTCATTATTTTATTACTATAACATCTCAAAAAAGCTCTGCAAATGTCCGTGTTCTCTGTGCGCTGACGCACTATCAGCCAGCTTGTTTACTTATGACCGCCCCGTTATCTGATACCAGGGCCATGTATGACTATTCATGAGATACGCCTTTTTTTTTTTTTCGACTTGTCTCGGCTCCTCTCGCTCCCACTCGGCCATTGAATGGTTTTCTTGGCTTTTTCCGGAGAAAAAAACGACTAAAACCCGTTTTTTGCGTTTCTATAATGATGTCGGACAGGGTCCGACAATGGACCTGATAGGAATAATTGCAATGTTGGACCAGGTCCGACAATGGACTGCAAAGGGTTAATAAATGTATAGAATTATCATATATATATGAGAAGCAGCAATTGTCATTATAGAGTCTCATATAGGGAACTACACATCACACATCTGCAGTTCAATTAAAAATAATAAAATCGATATGAGATTCATCCAATATGACTTTTTGGTATGGATATATAGAAATGTAAATATGTTAGCAAAGCTAATTAGGAAATACATTACAATTGTATTATAACAAAACAGATCCAATATATTAGATACTATATATGTCTTCTGTATATGGGTGGGAACAGTGAGAGAGTGAAAGTGGGTGCCTTCAGGGTTGGCACAATGATGAGATAGCCCAGATCCTCATTGTGGCAGCCTGTTGTCAGGCCGTGAAGCTGCTCGGGAGTACTTTTATAATGAGAGAGAGGCAAAGGGGAAGAGTAGCGGAGAGCAGCACACTTTCATTGCGAGATGTGTCTGCATTTTTATTAATACATTAGAGTCGTCCACACAGTGCATTGAAATGCATTAAAGTATAATGATGCGTCTTGAATTGCCCTCTCTATTTTTGTTCCCTCTCCATATTGATTTCCCATCTCTCGGGTCGACTTTCTCTCTTTTTTTTCTCTGCGTTCCCTATTGCTCTTACCTTTGCCTGCACTTTCCTACTTTCCATTCTCTTTGCACTACTGACTTTTGATAGTATTCAGCTGGAGATGGACTGAGTCTTGAGGTCACCTTCAGAAATATTCACTGTAATGCATAACCTGACTAGTCCTACATCTTCTAACAGAGCTCCCAACCCTCCCTCAATCTGTACCCCTCTATACTGTAACAGAGTCCCCGACTCTCCCTCAATCTGTACCCCTCTATACTGTAACAGAGCCCCCGACTCACCCTCAATCTGTACCCCTCTATACTGTAACAGAGTCCCCGACTCTCCCTCAATCTGTACCCCTCTATACTGTAACAGAGCCCCCGACTCACCCTCAATCTGTACCCCTCTATACTGTAACAGAGCCCCCGACTCTCCCTCAATCTGTACCCCTCTATACTGTAACAAAGCCCCCGACTCTCCCTCAATCTGTACCCCTCTATACTGTAACAGAGCCCCCGACTCACCCTCAATCTGTACCCCTCTATACTGTAACAGAGCCCCCGACTCTCCCTCAATCTGTAACCTCTATACTGCACTTCACTGTAACAGAGCCCTGCTCTAGGTGATTTATTATCTCCAATACAATGTGAACTAAATTGTAATTGTATCTTTAAAATGGAAACTATATTAAAAGCTAACAGTGCATCAGCATTTTTATTATCAAACTGTCTAGTATCCAACTGTTTTGAAAATGTAACATGCCACTCTTACAGATATTCCATTACAATGCCCGGTTAGCATTTTAACAGGGTTCTTTTTATAATCACTTGTCTGCTTAATGCTTTTGAAGTCCCTTTTCCCTCATAAAAAAAAAAAAAAGTTTAGCATGGTGAATTTGGATGGTGGCTTTGACCTTTTCCAATGCAGTTTTTATGTCTGTCACATTGGGAACCAGATATCTATAGGTATATCTCATTCAGAGCCTCCTGGTCGAATACGTTTTAAACTAAATAAATGCATTGTCATAGTTAGTGGTGCACGAACCGATTAATTGGATGGAGCTCTCCACAGGAATCAAGTGCTGACAATCAGGGGAGGGTCACTGGTGTTGACTGGGCCAATTTACCATCCAAAGTGAAACACATCAAGAAACAGCTGCATGGGTTTGTCATGACTGTGGAGAACAGAAATCCACACAATCCCAGGCAGCTGTTTGTTCCATTGCTTCACCTGAAATGGTAAATTAGCCCAATCAACACCAAGGTCCCTCACCAGAGCTCAGTCCGAATAACCGAATAATCAGTGTGTGCAGCCCTATAAAGAGTAACCCTCCACCTTGAATAGGCAGATCCAGAATGCAGGTCTCATCTGCTGTAGGAGCTGTGAAGCAGCACAGGCCAGGCACAGCTGTGACCACGTCAGCCTGCTCTCTTATTTAATTTTCTCATCCCGATAAAAACAGGAGCATATCTCTCCGTCTTCCTGCATCTCGCAGCTTCCTCTCGCGACAGACACTGATACATGGCCAAAAGGCTCCTGACAGCCCCAGCCCCGGAAGGACCTGTAAACCGCGCCACTGACGAGGAATGTGACATTAATACTTAGTGGCAATGAAAAGCTTTTAGCAGCCCGTGGCTTTAGTCCTACTTTTGTGTCGTCCCCTGGGATTAATAAAGAGCTTTGCGATGGGCCTGCCATCCCTGCAATGTGTCTGTGTCTGACAAGCCTGGATCTACGATGCAGAGCTGCTATCATTCTTCAGCTGTCAGCTCAGGGGAGAAGAGAAGCATTGCAGAGAGAGTCAGTCCCCTGGTAAACAAATAAGTAAACACTGCGTGTATCTATATATCTGCCAGAGGGACGCTAATACTCCTGCTCAGAGTTTGGTTATGCTTAAACGTCAACACAGAGAGGGGCTGCAAGGATATGTAGTATAACATTATACTGTATACAAACGAGAGATGGGATAAAATATTCATATAATGCGTTGCCTCCATTTGATGTCATAGAAAAAATAATTCTAGTCACAAAAAAAAATGATTAAGAGCATTGGTGCTGCTTTCACGTGAAGGAGCGGGGGGTGGTGGGTCATTTTTTCTAAGTGTGATACCACCTTCTTTGTGTGCCACTTTAATTTACTTTCTTGGGCAAAAGCAACTTTGTCAAAATGCACTTTCATTTAATTTGCTGTTGCTTCAGCTCTTATGAAACACAATCTTTTGCACACTTTCCCTTATAAAAGCGTTCCATGCAAAAAGCATAGCAAACTGTAATGAGACATATTGAAAGCATGGTAAAGCCTAGGTAAGCATTGTAATGACCAGTGAGGTATGGTAATCCAAGGTGAACTATGGTAAATGCATAGTATAACCAAGATGATCTTCTGCAAATAGAAAAAAGTCTAAAGTCTATAGCCTTCAACACTCGGTAGTGCAGGGGTTCAAAAATAGAACCTAATAAAAAACTGGACAAAAAAAATGACCTTGTCTTTGTTTTCTTCGGAGTACCACGCTGGTATTAGAATATTAGAATAGTGTACCATTGGTATATATAAAAAGAAATTAAAGAATGACAAATCATAACACAAGCATGTGAAAAAGCAAGGTAAACTAAAATGTTGGTACCATTAAAACTATTTGCGAAGGTACAGCCAAACTACATGGAATGGTATAAAGAAGAGCATTCAAGGCGTATTTATTTAAACCGTTTAAACATGTATTTAATGATGGAACTTTAAATAACATCTAATTGGTGACACTGATCTAGTTTATATAAGTCAATTTTTACTTATATAAGTCTGCAGTTAACTATATAGCTGTGCTGCATTCCGACTGCAAAGTCTGATTAATTCCTGCATGTGCCAGGCAGGCAGGTTCTGGAGGACAACCAGGTTAGGAAAACGCACACGAATCTGGTGCTTGAAGCACGTAATAAATAATGCAACACATTATTTAATAAGCAGCGCGGCTAAAGTGCAGTCAAAGTGTCTGCATGTTGCAGTGAGCGTCCTACGTTTGATAAACGAGTTCTCTGCATTTAAAAATAGTGTTCTATATGTAGATACATCCAGTCAGTGCCACCCGGCAGCAAGTTAGCACAAGTGCCTGATAATTAATTTTGAAGATGATTACGCCGTCCCCAGTTTCACGGCAGACAGGGAATAGTTTGAATAATTCTATCTCTTCAGCTCCATTTCCATCCGAGCCAGGCGGAGCAATCACTTTCTATAAATTGCACATGTAATTCTGAGGAGCAACATCAATAGCATGCTTAAATTACTTTTCTGATTGCATCATATTTGTTTGAAACAGCATGTCGCATAATGAAAGCACTCTTTACTCTTTACCGTAACTGCTGCATGAAAGCTGGAACATATTAATGTCCCTTTGGAATAGGGACAATATTGAAGCAGCCACCCAGTCTGTTCCCTGTGTGAGCACCACCCCAGTTACCAGCAGGTGCAACTTAGGATGTCCAAGCCACTCATTTTAGACGTGTAACTGCATTGAAAATTACAATGGGACTGTTTAACTGTTATGCATATTAACATGGTTAGACGTGTACAAGAAGCAGCAATTTGATGATTTTGAAACACCTTTATACTCCTGCCTAAACAGGAGATACACCAGTCTAAACCCCCAGGCCTCATCCAAGTCAGCATGATCCATGCAGAAGCTCTGTAATCGTGTTTACAATAACTGACGTGTGAGGTGCTGTTTAGCATGCCTGTGAATGTGCAGCCCCCCTAATGCATTAGCTTACTGTGCATATTAAAACACTCAATCCTACTGTGGGTTTCTCCTGCTTGGCTCCAATGCATCTTCCTGATGGTTTTTAGCAATATACTGTGGAAGATTGATACCAGGCAAAATGCTGTTAAGTTGTGTTCAGACCGATGACCCTGAAAAACCATCAGAGGAGAGATATGGTGCAGATCAGTACTGTCATTTAAAGATTAGGTCTGTCACATGGACGGTGATACATAGACTTCCTTATTGATGCTTCCCTTACCTTCTGCAGCACAATGGTGCCTAATGTGTGAGCTGCCATATGATGTTTCTCATCTGCTAAGAGAAATGGAGAGGCTTCCTAATGCAACACAATTTCTGTGTGCTTATTCACTGGTCCTGCTCTCTTCTCCCAAACCCAAGAAGGGCAAGTTCCGAGCAATTCTGGAGCTGCTTTCTGAATTATTATCCAATGCACCCCCTCTGTAGATGCTTGGTGTGCTATGCCATGGTAAAAGGATTGGTAGTTTCCTGAGACTGGGGCAAAGATGTGTAGAACAATGCGGCATAATCCACTCCAAATGGAGAAACCATGATAAATACTATTTAGAGCTGCGTGCTGTGTAGCCTAACCACATTCTTTGCCATTATTATTATTATTATTTATTTCTTAGCAGACGCCCTTATCCAGGGCGACTTACAATTGTTACAAGATATCACATTATTTTTACATACAATTACCCATTCATACAGTTGGGTTTTTACTGGAGCAATCTAGGTAAAGAACCTTGCTCAAGGGTACAGCAGCAGTGTCCCCTACCAGGGATTGAACCCACGACCTTCTAGTCAAGAGTCCAGAGCCCTAACCACTACTCCACATGCTTTTACTTAGCATTTTACCATAATACACTTTTTTTTTGTTAATAGCCATAACAGACTAAGCTGTTGCGTAGCTCCTTTAGCTAAAATGGAGCAATCAAGTTTAATTTATTTTTTTTAACTTTTGCAGCAAACCATGGCCTGACCTAGTCGCGCAAATAAAGTCTTAATTTTCCTGCCGCTCTTTCATTTCCTGTCCTAAAATAATTGAAACCAGGATCATTTTTATTCATTCTTTCAACAATCTTGTTCCCTTGAGCAATGACAGGAAGTGTGATCATTTTAATCCCCTCGTGTTAATTATTTAGAAGTGAATGTGATTTGAAATAAATGATTTGCGGTTGGCTTTGATTTGAATGGGTGAGCGGAAGTGTCCCAATAGAAGCTAAATCTTCAGTGGTGGAATTAATTCTCTGAGGTCAGGCTCAGTTCATTTACATTATTCAGAGGGTCTCTGTGCAGCAGCCTCCACCTCACCTCTCTAACCTGCTGGATCGTTTTCAAGCTGCTTCGGATTTTCCTTTTTTTATTTTTTTTTTTACTATTTTTCATGTATGGAATTGAATGCTTCATACAAGGTCCCTGGTTAAGACTGAAGTCCTTTGTCTTTCCACAGGGCACAAAGACCACAGGAACAGACACAAAAAATAAAATGGTCCCTGGTGGATAGCATTCTTGGCCTTGCCACGGGGTAAATACAAAATTTTGGGTCTTACTCATAACACATTATCAACCTATTAAATTCAGCCGTGGATCGTCTGTCACATACTAAACACCTCATGGCCTGCCACCTGATTATCTAAAAGAGCTGTCGTCCCTATCTGCACCGAGACATGCTTTAAGATCATCTGATTCTGGTCTTCTGTCCCTCCCAAAGATTAAGATAAAAAGGAAAGGAGACAGAGCTTTCAGTTACAATGCTCCCTTGTGCTTTGTTGAACCAAACAGGAACAAGCTATTCAATCTCAGCCAGTTTCATTTCTGTCTGTAACTTTTTAATAACAACCTACATGTTCCAACAATGCTTATTATCCTCTGTGTGACTTCTTTCACTATTCTGACTACCTACTTTCTATAACTCTGTTAATTTCTCCAACAACACTTTGTTAATTGCACACCTGCTGATTATCATAATCTCGCTGCAGAATTTAAATACAGCGTTAACATTCCTGCCACTGGGGTTGAACAGGGTAGATTCTGTAAAATGCAATTTGTAGCAGCCACCGCATACTTAAAATCATTCCTTATGCAAATGCCTTCCTGGCATATTCTGCAATAGTACAAGCTGAATCTTAATTCCCAATCAAGAATAGGATTCATTTTACTAGGTATTCATTTATTTCTCAAAACTACCTGGAATGCATATGCATGTGTGACCTGTGATTTCTTGAGGGTGATATTATAATTGCCTTCTATGAAAAGCAGGTCTTATGAGAAATTAATGAAGCATAGTCCCCCCCTTTTTTTAACATGACCTTGTCTAATCTGAAAAAAAAATTATATTTGAATTCCTATGAACACTTCAAGCTTTTACTGCATGCATAATTATGCATTTGTATACAAATATTGTTTAATGGCAACATTTAATTACACCAATAATTAGTTATTGAAATATGCAGGGATACCAATTACATACAATTTAAAAAAATAGGATGATTTAAAATCTAAAAGTGCTTTTTTTTATTAAATCTTTTTAAGAGGAGACCAAATGATATGAAGTTCTTATGATAATGAAGTGCTGTGGCTATCTCCTTGCAAAGGCAAACTAGCAAATAATATTGAGAATCTAATCCACTTTATAACCCTAAAAATAGACGTATCTCTGAATAAATTGGGGATTTTAAAAATTGCATACATGTTAAAACACCTCTTTCCAATTACTCTTGAGGGAAGGATCATTTCCAATATGCTGATTCGCAGCATTTACTTCTGTTAGTACAAATGGCAGGGGATATTAAAACGAACACCCCATTCTAAAATCCATTCCCAGTCTGCCAGCGCAGGACCTTCTTTGAATTGAGATAAATCTGCTCCTCTCCTCTCAGGTAATATTCATTAGAATAGTTTTAATGAAGTCACTTACATCCACACCGCCCGTCTCTGGGCTCCTCTGTGTTAAAAAATATGAAATAACTGTGAAGAGGGATTTAAGATCTTGGTTAGCCTTTACATTACCCTGCAGACTAGCGCACTTTCTGAAGACACCTCCGTTTAAACTGGGATTTTAACCCTTGTATTACTGGACCAATGTGTGGCTTATTCTTGGACTCCTACGCCTGAAATATATACGTCATAGGTGACCAGCAAGTGAGTTAAAAACACATTGATCAGTGAAGGAACAAGTTATGATAGACCTGCAGATCGTTGAATATTATACAGTGTTCCCAGGTGAAATCTGTTTCTGATTAATTAATGTCGGATCAGGATTATGTGTGAAAATATAAAGCTTGATATACAAATGCTGATGATGTGATTGTTATGAATAAGAGTTGATCCTGGTCACCCACGGAGGTCATCAGTTCCTCTGCAGTGGATCACAGTGGTGAGGCAATATTGGAATTGAGCATTTCAAATTAGGTAAAAAAACAGCGATGGCAAAAACGTATAACAAATATATTCAAAAAAGAGAAAGGAGAAGAGGGGCCAGTCTGATCGTTTTGTAAGTGACACATGCACTAAAGGGACTGGCTGTAGGTGTGCACAGGACGCATTTATTGTATTGTGATTGGATGTCCTCAAAAGATGTATCCAATCAGTGGGCTGAACAGACCTTTTCAATTCCAATGAGCGTCACAAGAGGTTCACACTAATCATATGCAATACACTGAGCACATTGCAACAAGACATGAACAAAATAACCAATACAGTGAATGCACTCAAGAGCAGTTACAATTACTTATTACTGGAAAAGCTATACATATTTAATTATATATACCGTTCATACAGTATATTCCACATCTGTAGAAAATGTACAACCCTACCACATGGATACATTAGGTCTGGATGAGAATCTAACCACATGATCTTCTCTCATCAGTGAGCAGGCCTGTGGAGGAACCACGCCCCTTCGGAGGATTATTGGAACATTGTTTCACAGCCCAGTGAAGCCAGTCAAAATCACTACAAATAAGACTAAAGTGCAAGAGCCTCGACTGAAACCTCAGGAAGGAAATTATTTCATGTCCTCTGGTCTAAGAAATGTCTAAGAAATGTGCCTGTGTTCTGAAATGTGTTTCAAGGGACTGGATTTAAAACCAGCAGCAGTAAGTAAAACAGTTTCTTTCTGTGCATGAAATATGAAAATGTATGTTGGCAGCAGTAACACATTTTTGTCCAGTTCGCTTCCTCTCTAGTTTTGAAGTTTTTAGCACTTTGCATTAAGTGCCTACAACTACGCTGTCATTACATTTCAATAAAACAGTAATTACATGCATGGTTATGTAGGGTTAAACTTTAAAACATGTTGTGACAGGATGGACCGAGGTTTGAGACTCAGAGACAGTTTTAAGTTCAAAAATAAAGTTTTTTAATAAACAAAAATAATCAAATAAATAGGCACGAGGGCCAAACAAAAAGGTTTTAAACATAAAATACAAACACAAAACAAAACTTACAAAATAAAGCTTCCAGGCTGGGCGTTGCCTTCACTGGAACCAAACAACAAACTGAAAACACAGCACACACAAATTATTATTATTATTATTATTATTTATTTCTTAGCAGACGCCCTTATCCAGGGCGACTTACAATTGTTACAAGATATCACATTATACATTATTTCACATTATACAGATATCACGTTATTTTTACATACAATTACCCATTTATACAGTTGGGTTTTTACTGGAGCAATCTAGGTAAAGTACCTTGCTCAAGGGTACAGCAGCAGTGTCCCCCCACTGGGGATTGAACCCACAACCCTCCGGTCAAGAGTCCAGAGCCCTAACCAGAGCCCTAACCACTACTCCACACTGCTGCTGAAAACACTCTTGCTTCTTCTGGAACTCTCCTTCAACTCTCTCTTCCAGCCAGGGCCTCTCCCCTGGCTTTTATTCCCTGTGGCTGGAGCCCAATTAATCAATAATTGCTAATTAGTCAATTAGGGCTCCAGCCACATTCTCACATGTTTTCCTGGCAGGGAGGAATTTTAACCCCCTCCCTGCCAGTCCCAACCATGATCATAAAGACGGGGCAGTACCCCGTCACACATGTATTGTGTCTCAAATTACTGTGTATTTACATAGTAGTTACTTAGTAAATACGTGTGTACTTACGCATAATTGCAACGCTATTATGCATATTTACAATGTACTTAATCTTGTAAATCTTTTTGCAGGATATATGTAAGCACACAATTGTATAAGAAAAGCAAAAAGATTTACACACTAAGTACATTGTAATGATGCATAATAATATTGTAATAATGTGTCAGTTCACATGTAAATATAGACACTTAATGTGAAGTGTTACTGTTTATTGAAACGCAACAATTAATTCTTCAGAGTTACAGGTGGAACTCAAGGTACCACTCAAGTGCATCTTTCATGTGCAATATCATGTAATCAATGCCATGAAGGGATATGACCTGCCCTGGTCTCTGCATTAATCATGCCATTGCCCCTGGCCACTTCAATGCTTCAGTTTAACACTTCAGAGGATTTGATTTGCCTTATGATTTTTTTATCTTTATGGGTTTTTCAGAGGCAAAGATTGAAACCCATAAAGACAAAATGGCAATTGAGTTTTAGTTTCCCATGGTGGTGTCACCATGGAAACCTTAAAAAGGAAAGTGTTGGCCAGTATCAAGGGTCCATGAAATCACCAGTAACCCAAACTCATATTGCTATTTTTTATTATTATTTTTTTATTATGATAGCTGTGAAGTGCTGCAGGTGTCCCCAATAAATTGTCTGGAGACTCATTCTCTTCTTCTCTTCCTCATCAATCTTTTTTAGTATCTGTAGGAATGGCTCACAATTGGACCGTGGGGACTCAGAACTTCAGTTCAAACATGATTAGAATTGGGCAGATCAGCACAAACAATTTGATACTGATATTAGTGCGAACAGCAGAACCGAGAAATCTCACTGTAACAAATCACTGTTATAAAATGTCGCTGTGAGGTCTTGAGGTCTAGAACTTACTGGGGGGAAGTTTTTGTGATGTGGCCAACCAGCTGCCCACACCACTATTGTAGTAACAAGTGATATGAAGTTCACAAGCAGCATTCAAAGCAGCATGATACCCCTTCCCTGAATCCACATTGCCCTCCTGCCAGGAATATTCCAAGGGCTGCCTGTCATTATATTACCATGAAAACCTCTCTGATGTGTACAGTGGTTCACTGCTAGCTGTGGAAACAATAATCTTTGAATAATAATCCAGTACAGCTTCAGACAATAGCTGTGAGGCCGTGGCTCCTGTAGGGTTAAACTGAATGACGGACCAGCTCAGCGTTGTCCTTGGTGCTGACCCCTGATCAACAGACAGGAGCTGCTTCAGAGGAGTGCTGTCCATGGTGCTGAAGCTGCTGCAGAGGAGTGCTGTCCATGGTGCTGAAGCTGCTCCAGTGCTGAAGCTGCTGTAGAGGAGTTCTGTCCATGGTGCTGAAGCTGCTGCAGAGGAGTTCTGTCCTTGGTGCTGAAGCTGCTGCAGAGGAGTTCTGTTAATGGTGCTGAAGCTGCTGCAGAGGAGTTCTGTCCATGGTGCTGAAGCTGCTGCAGAGGAGTTCTGTCCATGGTGCTGAAGCTGATCCAGAGGAGTGCTTTTTGTGGTGCTGAAGCTGCAGAGGAGTGTTGTCATTGGTGCTGAGCTAGAGTGCTCGCTCTTTCTCTAACAAATGGGCATTTGTTTTATTTAAGTTTTTCCGATGATGTAATAAACTGGCACAAAAAATGTGTTTTGTAAACTTAAATGAGTGATACCAAGGATTTTTAAAAAAAAAATACTGATGTTGGTATCACAAATAAACCAAACCAAGAATCAATGGAACAACATTTGAGCAATGATTTGTTGGTCACAATTGCAATCACGTCTTTTGCACATAGTTTTCATACAAACTAATAACATCTTCCACGAGAGGCAGCCTGCTGGTTTTGGATAAAAAGGGAACTGCAGTGTTGAGACAGTTTCAAAACCCTGGGGTCAGTTCAGATTGGTCCTTTTGTCTGTCTGAAAGTGCATGCGCATTGTTATATATGACCTGCTGTTTCATCGTTATTCTTTTCGGCTCTGTGAAGCCTTTAACCTTGCTTCCCAGGGATTTGCAGAGGACTGTGAGGAGGCCTGCTGGGTCAGCTCTTGTCAGAAGTGATACACAGTTCTATTACATGAAATTGAAACTTCAAGTTGATATACTGATTGAGCTGGAATTAACTTTCACCAATCACTGCCACATGGTAACAACATTACAGTTATACTCACAACACAACTCAAAAAGATCATACTGACTTAGACAGAAGCTAATTCATTTTGCTGCTGCTGTAAGCCAGGGGCGTCTTCTTTAGTATGGGGCTATAGGGTCTGACAGATCCCACAACTAAATCTTGCACCCACAATACATTTGTTCAAACAAGACCCTGCAATAAGATTTATTTATGAAGCATTTGCAAATGTTATTACTCACTCATTATTAAATTTCTAAATGAATCACACATCTATAATGTGTTAATAACACACTTATTACACCTTACATAGAGGGTCAATGAGTTTGTGATTCTAAAGTACAAAAATCCTTGTAGCACCATTGTTTACAGTACAGTATTGCTACAACTATAGTCCACCAAATCCAGTATCGTGTCGACATTATCAACTAAAAAATGCAATGGGTAGAACTGGCACATTAATAACATATTAATTATGAAACTGATTGACACAGTGAATCGTATGGAAATGAGCACTTACCAGTTACATTGCTACATCGCACTTCAATTATCAAGATCTTCCATCTGTCCATCAATTATTGATTTATCATAATAAATAAGTGAGAGAAGTTCAGGCACAGTTTTGTCAGCCGCTGTTTCTGTGCATTAACATTTGTATTTTAAAACTTGATACATACAGGTGTTACAAATTATTACAGGAGCATAGACATTCTAGAAGAGATACTGTGCATATATGTTTGTATTAAATGGTCATCACCCTGATGTATACAATGATCCCAATAAGTATTGAACCCCTCTTTAAATTTAATCGTATTCCCCTAGATAGCATAGATTACAATATGTGTTGATTGTGATTAAATGTTTCAACAGTGGGTTGGAAACAACAAGATTCTTGAGATATAGCCCAGAATAAGTTCAGTGCTGAACTCAATAGAGAACTGCTGTTTAAGATGGAGAGAGGCAAAATAGACCCCCGTCCACCCAGCAAAGGATTGTAACGCTGTGACTTTGTAGATGTATTCGTAGATCCTTCTGAATAATATGTGCCCTGTCTTAATATCCAGAGGTATTGCTTGAGTATTTTTTTATCCTGTGTGGTATTTCTGGGCTTGGGGTCCTTCTTCCAAATATTCCTGTTTTAAGGACATTCCTTTTGGAAAACTATCTATTACCTCAGTATATAAAAGCGGTAATCAGACTGCATCCTGTTTATTTTACTTATAAGCCATTTCTAGAGGCTTCATGTCTAAGGAGGCGGTATACAATATAATGTACTACAGATGCAGCGTTTGTCACTTAGCAGCCTTCCTTTGAGCTTAATTAGTCACACCTGAGTCTGGGCCCTCTCGGTAATGTCCAATTCAACCAACGCATGATTAAATAATAACATAATATTGCCTACATTGGCTTGAACAGCTGCACAATGAGAGTTGTAAATGTTGCACAACATAGGCTGCTATCACAGAAATGTGCAGTATTTCAACACTGAAGTGCATTTTGTTCATTTCAGTAGGTGGCTGGCTTCAAGGAAAAAAAAAACACGAGGCTCCAGGTTTCAGTGGTAAAGTACATGGCACCATCTGAGCTCCGTGATTCCTGCAGAGGAACAGGGATCAAATAAAGACCTTCCCTTAATTAATGCTGTCTGAGGACTTTGATAAAAGAGATACCGTTAATTCCAGCCCCGTTCCTTTTCATATTATTTTCTTAATGATTAAGCAATTTCCACCTTTTGAAATACCTCTAGGCTTTACTGTGCCTTGTCTCATCTTTTCCTGCTCTTTTAAGTATTTTTTTAAATTGGGTTTTTAGTGTTTCAGAAAAGCAAATTATCGACAGTCTTACAGAGTGTACTTCTCTATCGATCAGTACTGATTAAATCTGACTCGAGTTGATCAAGTTTTGAAACTGCCTGGGAAAACAATGAGGTGCCACCAGCAGGGTTGAAGCCCAGCTCCAACCAAAGAGCATGACCTGCCACCCCACACAAAACTAAACAGTTTGCTTTGTAACGAGATCAATTGTTTAGCTAACACCCTGGTCACTGTCATCACAGCTAAAAGTTCCAACATTGGTGAACCTACTACCTGTTCTGCTTGTGGATACCAGTCATTTATATAATGGAAACGTAACTTTGGAAATGTACAGTAAAGTCCACTGCTGGTCATTGCTGGAAATGCCAACAGGGAGTAAAATGTTATACTATCTTCTTGCAGTAAAGAACTAGTTCAGGTGACCGCAAATCCAGCCCCGTTTGAAGGCTAAAGCTATTTAAACTCAGATCTCCCAGGGTGCACCCCATAGCTCAGAAGAAATAAATTAAAAATGTGTTATTGTTCAAAATGTGGGCAGTGCATTCAATGATAGCAAAATAAAGACAATAAAATAAAAGCCGAACTCTCTGTGGTAGCTGACGGAGTTTGATTTACAGTGTCATCGGTTCATGTTCTCATGAAATACCTGCTCAGCATTTTACAGCCCCATATCTCCCTTGTTTTAATGTTGTGCTCATCACTCTTATCGATGGGTTGAACGGTCTTTCAATCTGGATCATTTCACAGTATCTTCTTTATCTCCCAGCTTGATGATGTTCAGCGGTCTATTTCCGCAGCAGCTGTTAACTCAACCTCCATCCCGATGAAGCATTCACCAAGTTGTCACTTTAAATGAGCCTTGTGTTTTTGTAAGACAGATTTGTTAATATCTCCCAGTGCAGAGTTTCCCAAAAGATTAATATTATTCCTCTGGATTTAATGTTTGGACAATTTCCCAAATTAGTTGCTTCTTCTGGTGCGCACCTGACCCCTGGAGACTGTGATTTATGCACCAACAGATTAAAATAATGAAATGCATTTTTTAAATCATTTAAACTCCCTATTAACTTTATAATAGCACACATTTGTTTGTCTTTAGGATTGCTGTTGCAGCAGTTCATTTCCCTTTAGATCAGTGAATCAGTTGCTAGTAGTTTTTTATCGCATGTTCACTGAAGATTTAGTTAGTTTAGTTTTTGTCTGAAGCAAAAAATAGATGCTGGACATAATGTACTGGTTCTATTTCTGGATAATGTTTATATAAAACATTCTTTCAATAGTGTAGCCTATTTGTGTTAGGTTTAGAGTTAGGGTAAGGTTAGAATTAGGGTTATATCATGCAAAAAGATTTACACATTAAGTACATTGTAACTATGCATAATAACATAATTATGTGTAAGTACACATGTATCTATTAAGCGACTACTATGTAAATACATAGTAATTAGAGACACTTTATGTAAAGTGTTACCATAATATATAACTCTTTAATATCATCATTAATAACATGTTTATAGATTATATATTACCACTTATAACAGGTCCCATAAATTAAATTCTTACCAACATTTCTTTCTTGCTGTTTATGGCAAAAGATATTTGAAACCCGACATTAAAAAAAATCACCCAGGCATAGAGTAACCATGACAGAAAGCTAAGAACACTTTTAAGGGAACTGTCCTGAGAAACACTCCCAGGCATTCAAGCATTGGAAACTGAATAACTTCCATTTGATTCCAGAAACTCCTTCCAGATTTTCACACCTCCTAACTTTTCGTGCGGACAGTCCTGTTTTGAAAAGATGTCAAATACCTAACCCCTGGATATGAATGATTCAAACTGCTGAGTTTACTGGGGTAGAGGATGGCTGATAATAAATTATATACCATAAACTTTAACATTCTTGACACCTTGTTTTTTTCTGAATTTGTGGCACAGAAGATCTAAAATGTTCTTCAAAATGGTTCTTTCAAAGACACCTTTCAAAGTTTCTGGAGTTTTGCTGGCAAAATCCTGATTTTTTTGAAGTCATTCGTCAATGAAGCAGCAAATTCCCAGAAGAAGTCTTTAAGCAAAGTACTAGCTTTCTTTGGCTAAATTGTAATAGATTTTTTTTTTTAATTCTTAAATGTACATTATTTTTAGCTGAGTGGAATTCATTATCACATCACTTTCCTGAGGGTAAAATAACATAATTACATTATTAATGTCGGTGTATGATTAACATTTGCAGTGAGAATTGTGCTTCTTTTTGAAGGGCAGAGTTATAAAAAAGACACTATCCTTGGGGATGTAATTAGATAGCACCTCTCACATACTTCAGTATTGCTGTGATGCTCAGGGAGGGTTGGGTCAACTTGCTGTTTAAATCATTTTTCTTCACCTTGTACAGAAAGCTAATCCCCTATTGTGATCCACAAATAATGCAGGCAAAGAGGTGTCAGAAAAACAGAGAGCATTTAGACCTGTGGCTGAGCTTGGCAATCCAAACTAGGTGGAGGAGGGGGCAGAAAAAAAATGCTTTTTTAAGTGGTCAATTATATTGTGCATGTGCTATACGGTCTAAAAAAAAAAAGCACACAGACTCCTCAAGAGCCCAGGCACACGTTCTGCAATGTAGTCTTCCTCAGGACTGGACAGGAGTTTTGCAGTACAGACACAATGACAAAGTTTTTTTTTCTGAATAGGGATGTCCATGTTACCGTGATTCTTCCTTTTAACTTTTATTTACTGTTTGTTTGTTTGTTTGTTTGTTTGTTTGTTTGTTTGTTTGTTTGTTTGTTTGTGTCTGCTATTCATTAAGCAATAGATCCAGTGGCTGCTGAGTTAATAATAATAACATCGACATAATTATTTGACTCTTGATTTTCTCCTCAATTTGGAATGTCCAATTATTTTGTCTCCTCACCGCAGCAATTCCCCACACAGCTCAAGAGAGCTGAAGGTTCAGCGGGCGTCCTCCGATCCCACGACCGAGCCAGCTTCCTCTTCTACACCCAGGAACTCGAGAGTGGATGTCACAGAGCTACCGGCCTCTAGAGTTCAAAGGTCAGCCCTGCAGGTGTCTGCTCTGAGCTTACAGGGTTCCTGTAGCGTGATGAGGAGAAACAGTCCCTGCTGGTTTTGCCTCCCTAACCTGCAGGAGCACCTGAGCCAATGCGACGCTGCCTTCAGAATCCCCAGCAAAGACCTAACCTGCTCTGTATGACTCACCCTGTGCCACCCGCGGCTGTGCTTTAACCAGGTGAGCCACTAGGGAACCACAAGGCTTGCTCTTTAGTTGACTGGTAAGATGGTCATCCTTAAACCGTATGGTTTGCAGCTTGCACCCAACCTTTGTCTTCCCATCCCATTCAATGGGCTGAGAGTACAGTAGGATTAAATAGCTGTAAGCACCCATTAGATGCCACTATTTTTATTTCTGTATTATACAGCACTGGAGATTCAAACGGCATTGTCATTACAATACTGGTAGCATGCCACAATGTTTTAAAGCAGCACAAACATAACCTCCCATCTTCTCAAGAAGCATGATTAACATTACTTAATGGATTGTTCACGTTTATCTTGACAAACAGAAAGCCTGGCCTAGCTTTCCATTTCTGCAGCAGTTGTTTTGTTTTGTTTTCAACAGGAAGGCAGTTGGACCGCATGCATTGCCTCTTTCCTTTATGACTCTGTGCAGTTTACTTTTTTATTTAAATACATTTTATTTGATATGAAGCATAGGGGAGCCAACGAACCAGTACCACACAGAGATGCACAGGACTGTTGTACTGATAAAAGGCTTTATGCAAACATTGGCAGAGATTGGGATTGCTGGACGTGTGTGTGTTATCAGTTGCCATGCAGCCGAATGCAATAACAAATGCCCAAGCACTTTCCTTGGCTAAGTGTAAATACTGTACGGTCCCGGTCCGACAATAGGTGGCACATTGCACAGTGATAAAGAAAAGCACGCAAGCACATGGTAGGCACTTGATAGATGGAACAGAAAATGATTGATCATTTTGCCCTCACCACCACCACCAGAACCATCTGTCCTCTGTGTGCATTTTATGCTTACTAATGTATCTGTTATAAAAAACGTTATGCTAGCGAGGAGCATAGCTGCTTTAAAAGTGTGTTTTGAAGTAGAAAAGTTAATGGAATTCATAGTGAGGGTTTAAATCGAAGAAAGTTTTTTTTTTGTTCATTGCCTGCAGACACGGGTAATTGTAAAGCAACCCTGATGCATTTTGTCACTTCATCAAGCAGTGTTGCTGAAAAATGATCTTGGGTGGTTGTTCTTAAAGATCAGTGATAGAATGGATTAGCTTTGGAAGTTTGACAGCTCATTTATCACAAAAAGAATGAAAACCACTCAGAGTAATGTATCGGCTCAGCACACGGCACAGGTGCTAACCGGCATCGCAAGTATTAACTCAGCATCAAACCAGCTACAATAATCATCTGGGTCCCAATGAAAACATGCAGCACTGAGAAAGTATTTTCCATGTATTTTAGAAACAGTTTTGCTATTCATTTTTAAAGTGTGGTTGTCCCTTTTGCTGCTTTCCTGCTGTTTGACACTTTCATTTGTACATTAATATTGGATACATTAATAATGCACCCTCTTTGTTGAAGATGTGATTGTGAACTGAGAGACTGACAGTCCCTTGTTTTCAATGTGCGGTGACTGCATATCATGTAAGTGTGACTAGGATAGTCGTCAATGTCTTAGTTGATGCTTTAATGGGTGAACAATGGGGTGAACAATACAGAAATAACAATGGGGAGAGAAACCATAAGCTCATATAGTTAATGAAGCCGGCTGTTGCATTGACAAATTATGAATGCGCTACATTTCCTCCAATTGATAGTAAGTGGAGACTAAGTAAACACTATCAAATGCAAATGTACACACGGTATGATTAGCTAAATGTTTGCCTTATGATAACCGCACTCATAGGATGGAAACAGTACTTAAAACAATCAACCATTTGATATTCAATTAAAACAGCACCAGTGTGTTATAAAGCGGTTGTTGAACTGTTCCTCCGAACTGTATTTGTACTCTGTCTGGCACCATAACATGACACACTGTCCCAGTCAAATAACAGCGTTCGATTGGGATGAGGCATAATGCTTTTGAAACTGCTCAAACAACAGACAACAGATTACACATCTGATGGGTTTATAGGCAAGTTAGATGTCAAGATGGTGCGTTTTCTGATAATTGCGATGCACCCTGCACTTAACACATGCAGCAAGAGAGCTGTCACAAGCACAGGGATGGTGATTGCATTGTTACACCGAATCTGTTAAGCAGGGCAAATAAAGTCGCAGCAGAGACTAAACCATGTACAGTATGTTGCAATAGACCAGTCAGAAAGAATTTCACTGTAGTATATCTTTCTGTGGGCAGTACCACAGCACCACTTACTGACTGCAAGTGGCTGTACTGTTAGTGTATTGGAAAGGAATTGCGATAGTGTGCCGTTTCACCCTGGTCTTTTCCCTGGAGATTATGACCCCAAATTTGACAGGAGCCTGATGCACGTGACTGTACCTACATGCCAAAGGGAATTGGGTTCCATAAGAAGAAGAAGAAGAAGAAGAAGAAGAAGAAGAAGAAGAAGTAGGGTGTAGACATTGCCCTCCAAATCTACAAGTTACAATAAATACCATTACTCAGTGCGTGAAAACAGCATCTGATCATGAGCTTTAAACCATCGTCAACAACAAAAAATCCACAGTCTCTCTCAGTGGAACTAGAGGGGTCGCTGTGGGTGAGCGTATTGTAAATGTTGATGCCTATAATGAAACACTTCTGTGGTGGTTTTCAGAGCTGTCTGAGCAGCTTTCAGTGTCAGACGAAAAGGAGCCAGTGTCTCACCAAGGGTACATTGTTTCTGCTTCGCAGGATGAACGTCGACGGGATTACAAATTGGCCTGCTGGAGGCAGGAAGACTGACAGTCTCCTGCTGTCTAAAACCCTGTCTGATGGGAAGAGCTGAGTGCTGTCTGCAATTAACATTCAATGGGAGTTATTCCAGCAATAAGAACCACAACTGCAGCGAAAGTGCAGTATATCACCACAAAAAAGGATTGCGTTTTCAGACCACCAGCATTATAAACTGGCATTCGTATGCAGGTGAAAGGGGTTATTTGTATGTCCAAGGTGCCATCATGCTTTACCAAGCCTCTCTGTGCTTTACTGCTTGTCTGTCCCAGCTATACACAACATTAGAGGTACTGAGACATTTTGACAAGTCCCTAACAGTGATGATTGATTTATAATGACAATGATACACCTAAGACACCTCGTATTTTGAGACAAAGCGTATTGTGAGGCAAGCCATGTAAAAAAAAATAGGTTGTGACCACAAAGCTAATCAAACAGCACTGGCTCTGTACAATCCTGAGATGAAGGTCTTGGATATAACATTTAAATTATCTGCTGATTTTTTCATGTCAACCCAGGAAACCACATACAGTGTAAGATAAATCATTTTTATTTGCTAAACACAATATATATGCAAATACGAAGCTTTGTTCTTTTGCAGGAAAGCAAAGCCAGGCATCTACTCTGAGACTTATAACATGCATGAATCTGTTCAGCTCAATAGATTGTGTAACTGATTTGTTAGGAGCAGTGAGGCCCTGTGATGCTTTGGTATTGTGTTAATCTTTCTCTATAGCAGAAGTCTGCAAACCGAGGACCTACTTCTATTACATTAGCAGCGAAAGCCATTTGCTCTATGATTTCCCCAATTATGGTCAGCATAATGAAGTCAACTCAAACTGCTATTATTTCCACTTGTGACTGGATTCAAACCCAGACTCCAGAGTGGAAAGGGTAGAGCTAGGGTGTCCAATCACAGTCCTGGAGGGCCATTCCACTCCAGCTTTAACAGGTAAAATGAAACCATGAACGACTTCAGGGTCAGGATGGAGGATTAATTGGTTCAATTAATCTTCCAGCTCTATAGTTAACCTGCAGCTCTATAGTTTTACCTTGCAATACTTGCTGGCGATAAACGTGAATTATTCTTTTGTTTTAATAATTAATACAAATACAAAAAAGACTGGAAGCTAAAACAACACATCTGTGCTGGAAAGAAAGGGTTACAAATTATTACTGGGAAGCTGTCTCTTCAAAACAGTTTGTTAACCAGTAGAACAACTCAGCCAATTGTAACTTATGTCAGCGAACATCGTTCAATATAGTGCAAGGTGTTAAAAACAAGCTTTCTTTTATTTATTGAAGTGCTGCACGACTCTGTTCCTCAAGCCTGTTAACCCCATAAGGCACAATAAAAATGATGCTAACTTTCTTATTTTTGCAATGAGATGCACGAAACAGGGTTTAAAAAGTACCGACAGGTTGGATCTGGTCATCCAAATTGATAATTTCCTCATAATACCTGAGTCACTTTCAATTGTATTTTCAGAAGGAACTTGTGACAGGGAGAGTCATGTCGCTGTTTCCTGTACAAATGTGTGCAGCATGGACACGGGAAAGGAGATGCGCTGCTGGACAACATATTGAGCAATTAGGTTTGTCTGATGCTGGGCTGATCGGGAGGTCTGGTTTACCCGGGGAGGCTGCACGGAGCTCACAAAGCTCAAGGCTGCTGCACCGCCATGCTACACAGATGGGTGCTGTGTTTACATTGAGGAGGAGAGTGTCTGCTCCATGGAGAGAACTACTACACGAAACCCTTCCACTTCAAGACGGTGCTCGTCAAGGCATTGCCCAGCTGTTTGAAGAGGCCAGAGTCGCTGTGAGAATGCCCAGAAGTAGGACAGTTTAGGGTTGATCCCAATATAGAAAGCATTTACATAGTAGGTTCCTGGAGTGGGAGGTTACTTTTAGTGGGACTAACGCTCGCCATTTGTGTGGCAAACTTTTATTTTTATCTTTGTTTTGATGGTCTTTATTAAAAGTGACACTAGGGCTACCATTGTTGGTACCCTAGTGTCAGCACTTGTGTTATTACATCTTCGCCCCTGTGCGGTGTCTCAACACCCAATTCTCTGTGTCTGCCTCAGTATTATTCAGTGATGACCCACAGACGTCACACTTTATCCTGTTTCAGAACCGTTTCAACAACCGCTCAATTCCTTGCATAGCTTAAGGGGTTTGGGTTTAGGACCTTATTGGAATGGATGTGGTGGGCTACAGTTGTGTACCACTGCTTTATGCTCTAGCCTTAGGTTTATGCTTTAAGTGTGACAGCCCTGAATAGAAATCAGACATCAGGCTGTGTGGTCCAGTGGTTAAAGCAAAGGGCTTGTAACCAGGAGGTCCCTGGTTCAAATTCCACCTCAGCCACTGACTCATTGTGTGACCCTGAGCAAGTCACGTAACCTCCTTGTGCTCCGTCTTTCGGGTGAGACGTAATTCTAAGTGACTCTGCAGCTGATGCATAGTTCACACACCCTAGTCTCTTTAAGTCACCTTGGATAAAGGCATCTGCTAAAATAAACTAATAATAATAATAATAATAATAATAATAATAATAATAATAATAATAAAACAGAAAGGGATTAGAATCTTGACAAAGCATGAAACAGTCCGCTGGGTTTTACAGTGGCACGGCCGCTGAACAGCGGGCAAGAAACACTACCACCCACAAGAAATAAATACTGTTTGACTTCAAAATGCACAGACCATATGTAATGGCTCCAATCAATGGAGTGCAATTATATAATAGCAGTGGAGTGCTGCTGATACAAGGGGAATGTTTTCAATGATGGTTTACATTCTTTATACCCCATGGAGACTGTTACACAAAAGATAAACAGAACATTTTATTACACAGGTTTCTGCTCTTCATTAATCCACTCATCATTACAAAGAGAAATAACTTATCCCGGTAACTATTCAATGACATCTCCTTTGGGGTACAAAGGTGTAATACACTGGTTTGTCATAGTATGCTTTAGGTGCAGTCAGCAAGTGTTCCAGCCTGTGTAGAGAAGCTACCATACCAGCACAGCTCAGAACTTAACACTGCCTGATTCACTGGACAGTTTTGGATGAGAAGGGTAGGGGTGGGTGTGGGTTGCAATTTTATAAGTGTACTAACACACCCCAGGGTTTTCAAATGGGGTCCCCGTGCATTTAACAGCACTTGGCTTTGCTTGGTACTGTGTTATTCTTAACAGGACTTAAAAACCTGCTCAGTTTTATAGACCCCAAATTATGCTACTGTTCGACTCTGTTAGAAATAAAGAAAGGAAGAATCGATTTAGTGCAGTGCATTTTGCTTAATTGCATTTACCTGCAGGACAAATAGAAATTCAAATTAAACACAGTTCTTATGCACATTGTCTAATTCCTTTATAAATAGTTGCCTGGGTCATTGGCTACACAATTAAGGAAGAGTGCAATGAAATAAATAGAAATCTGCACAAGCGGTTTAACTCTTTGTGAAGGCTTAGATGTGGAAATCAGATGGATGAATCTTATTTCAGCTTCTTCTGCAATGATCGCCGTTGTAAAGCCCAATGCTGCGACACAAGAGTCTTCTGTTACCTTTGACAGTGGCTTCTGTGGTCCACAAGCTGTCATTCCAGAATCCAAAACAGAAAAATGTGTGGTTTATAGTTAACTACTTTGCGCTGATAAACTGGCCTGTAACTATGTCTTTAAATATTTTAAAGGGTTTCAAATCAGTGAGTTCAGCAGGATGAGGCTCTGCAGCAGTGACCTTTTTCTAAGTATAAATTTGTTTTCCTTTTTTCACATAAATGTATTTAAAATAAGAGTTCCTGGAGGAAATGTCACTTCAGCTTGGAAAGGATTCCTGCTCTGGTACATTTCCACAGATCTGAATTGTAACAAGCAGAGGATCAGTTTCCAATACTGGAATTTGATTAAAGCCATGAGACTGCAATTCAATTTACATTTTAAGCCTGTGAGAAACGTACAGAGGGGAGGATAAGTACATTTAATTTCAAGGTGGATCAAATTAAGAAATCAACAGTTTTAAATCAAAGGTGCTTTCAGTGGTTCTTGGTAATTCAATAATTCCTTAATTCTTCCCTGCAGTGCGCTTTCTATAGGTCTTGAAAGAAAGGCATGTTAAAACAGAACAGACATTTTCATTGCAATAATACCTGTTCCCAGTCTGTTCCCAGTTTGTTACTTCAGCAATCTGACAGCTGAAAGTAAGGTTTGCAAAAAAATCCTACTTCCCTTTAACCCATTATCATACCTGACGTAATTTTGTTTTAAATATAAATAAATATTTGTTGTATTTATGAAGTTATGTTTCTTTTAAAAGTGCAGAATTTGCAGCAAATGCAAGTTCACGACCGGTACGATTTATTTTGTGATTCTCTTGACTGTCTCTGTATTTGGCATTTTGTGGCCCCGCTCTTGCAGGACATTGATGGACGTAAAAGAAGACATAATTAATAATGCACTGTGTGCATTTTGAAGGTCACTCTACAGTTTGGGTTCCGAATATTACATAACTAGGATTTTGCTAGTGTTTGACATCTCAATTAAAATCATGCCTTGCTCAAATTATACCGTATACAATTCTCATGATACATAAATCCTCATGAGACAGCCAATGCAGTGCTTTACATTGACAGTATTAGGACAGTGAAAGGGCTCATGTGAATTGAGATCATTGCCAGTGCAGGTATAGCATCCCGGCCCAACAGTAGACATGCTCACTTACAAATCCACGACACAGCATAGTTTACTTTTGACTGTGTTTGGCCTTACGCTGCACGGGAACAGCACCATTCTGCTGAGATTGTTTTACTGTTACTTAGTATAATTTATCGCAAGGGTCAGTGCCTGCAGCAGGCAGCAGCCCTCATAGTGAAGGAGTCAGCAGCAATACACACCGGCAATACTTTCTATTAACACCCAAGTAATGGATGTCAGCTGGAAGTAGATCTGGGCAGTGGATGAGCACTTTTGTTCCTCTTTCCTGGGCCCTTTTTGCTTCAGGGGATCGAACAGCAGAGCTATTGTTAGGCAGCAACTGTGGTGCTATATTTACACTTCAATTAGGTTATAATTGCAAAGAAAGGTGTCGTGTGCAGCTGAATAGAGGATTATAAATATAGGATAATACATCTATTAATGAAATGAACCTGAGGTGTTCTAGCGTGCATATGGGAAACTCATTAGGTGACATTGATGTAAAATGTAAATTTCTTTACCCAGTAATGTACTGTTTTTTTTAAAAAAGAAAGAAAGAAATTTGGCTCTACAGCTCACTGTTTTCATGTATTTGCTGCATTGAGACTGCAGCTGTACCTCTGTGGATGTATAATCTATTAGAGATGCATGCTTTACAAGAACAGCTAATGCTTTTAGGGTTGACTTCGCACAGTTGTTGATGGATGCAATAAACATCAACAAAAACAAAATCACTCTAAAAATGGTGGGGGTTTTTTGTATTATTTTTTAGATGCATTAGACCTACTTGGAAATACTTGGAGATGACTCCTTAATACTGATGTATATCAACCATCCAACTACATATAAGTTTGACACGGGGGAAATGGGCTTTCCATTGTTCAAGCCATTATCATTAGACATTGCAAACACAACATGTTTGTTTATTCAAAGTGTTTATCAAGAATGCGAAGGGCAGCATTTCTGTACATGCACACACTTTACAATTACAAGGAGAGAATCTTGAAATACTGGAGTGTTCTCTTGGATTCTGCCCTAGTCCTTCGAATCTATATTCCGGTGTTAATAATTGATTAGGTGAGGCAGTGTAAGCAGTGTGATTTTGCCGCTTTACATACACATGCTCTTTCCATCCAAGCAGACAATGCATCAGTAAATCAGCATTCAATACAGGTGGCAATACAACTGATACAAGCAGCTTCAGGTCTAAATTTCAATCCTGTTGTGGACTGTGGCAAAGTGGTTAACAGTGTGCAGGTGCAGGGATGCAGCAGTGATCAATGAACAGACAGACAATGATAATCCAGGTGCAATGATATTTTATTTATATTCCAATTGGTCTGATGACACAAAGTAAATAATAACAATGCTAACAGGCAATACAGCAGCGTGTATTGCTCTGTTTTAATCCACGGGTTGGTCCCGAAATAATAACAGTTCCGATCTTTAACACAAAACACAAACACAAGTCCACAGTGAGTGATTTAGTGCTCGTGGTGTAAATACAGTTATTCGTGAACGATGTGCAGTGTAGTCTGGGTAAGTGCTGGCCTTTAGTGACAGCTCCGGATCGTGTTCAGCCGTCTAATAACAACAAACAAGTGCTTCTTTAGACACGACAAAAACAAAAAAACACTCACGATTACAATACACGGTCTACTTCCGGTTCATCTTTAAATATACAAAGGAACAGATCACTTTGCTATGCCCCCTTTTGTACCGTCAATCATGACCCCTTGGTTAACTAGTGCAACCTCTCCTCCAATCCGCGGCTGCCACGTCGTTTCCCTTCCGGGTCGATGATTTAGTGTACCGTAGCTCCACCCCCTTTCTAGATGACTGACTTCCTTCTAACCCTGGGAATGAATTGTCTGGCCATCCAGTCCAGGGCACTTTGTTCCCTTTACAGGGCGGCCTCACAGGTCGGGAGAGAGATCAAACACCAAGAATCATTCTGTCTCTGTCACCTGGACAAATGCACAAAGCAATCTGTGTATTTCCTTTTTCAAAAGAGTTCTAACCCAGGTTTTAAAAAGTTACTATATAAAGGAAATGTTCCAGTTCTTTTAATAACTGCAGAAGTAATTTTTTTTTTACTTTGTTTTTTCGCTGGTGCACAGTTTGCTTTAAAGGCAGTACAGAAATGTTTATTGCATAACACTGTATGTCATTGCTTTGCATTGCAATGCTCCCTGTTTGCTGCACTGCACTGAGTCAAGGTACAGTGACAGAAGACTTCATGCAAACACAGGAGAGTGGTGCCCTTAATGTTTTTTTCCAGAGTTGTTAATAATAGAAGGATTTTATTGTTATAAAGTATAGCAATAATGGAATTCAATGTGACATGAAGTGTCCTTTGAGAGTGGATCGCAGGAACACTCAGGTGGAATGGATACTTTCTTTAAAGACAGCCAACTTCTCATCACTTTAGGATTCCGTTTACCTTTATTGGACGGCTGATCTAATCTGTTTAAAGTTCTTCATGCTTAGAAACATCTTCGAGCGATTAGGCAGGATTTGAAAAGCTGATGATATGTTGGGTGATTTCTCTTGTAAGATTTGAATTTGTCAGGCATTATTACAGCTTGATAGAGAAGTCTTGGACTTTCTTGTTTAAAACATTTAACGTTAACCTTGCAAACTTCTGTAAACATAATACCCTCCCCCTTGTAAAGTTTACATTATGTGCAACATGTAAAAAAAAACAATACACTCATTACCAAATGGATTACAACAGCCTTGAAAATGTGTAAACATTTTGTTTTAAAACACAGAATCTCGGTATCCCTATTTTTGCTTCTTGACTGAAATTATGTATATGTCACAGGCTAATGTAGCTAAGGTCCTACTATAATTGCATTTCCAGTGTTTACCAGCCTGAAATATTTACCTCTTGAATCATTCTCTCCTCAACCATAAATTCAAATCCCCAATGTATTTTAATGCAGCAGTGAGTTAGTCCGGCATGATATCAAACTCAGCTAACTCAGATTCAGTTACTGCTAACCTGACTTTTTAACACAGTGCACAGTCACAGGGCTTGGCTTGCCAGGACATTTTAAATATTAGGCAGATTAAGTGTAATGCCCCCAGCAGGGATCCCAAGGAAACTCTTTGCTTTGCAGGCAGACTGTGTGTCTCTGCCCTTCCCTCCAGCAGGCACTGAATCTTTGTGTTTATTGAATCCTCTGATGATAAATATACAGGGTGAAGCATGTCCAAGTGCCATCTCGAGGAGTTTTTATAATTTTATACCAGCTGAAGGAACATAAAGAGGGGCTCAGGGAGAAGCAAATGCATGCCAATATATATGACGTCCATGGTGTCATGACCCCGTTCCGAATTTTACTGCTGTAAAATTCGGAAAATGCATCACTCCTTTACCCCTCAAAAAAAAAGACACCAACGTACATTTACACCTGCAGGTCTTTAAAGAAAAACAGCTGAAACAGAGCTGAAAGTGTGACGAATCAGTCCCTTTTCAAAACAGCATTAAGGCAATAACAATCAACAATCAACAAGGCAGTCATTACCTGCCTTTGATGGTTAAGGCTCTCAAACCAGCCGTTAACTGCTCGATGGACGACCCCTTTCATATAATTACCCATTTATTATCCTCTCAGCTCCTGCAGGTTTGCAGCGGCTGAAATATGTTTGCCGAAGTTTCTGGAAGATAAATCGGCTAATGTGTCCTCTGCAATTACTGTGAACGCAGTAATAATAGCGCGGTCGCCATTTCACTCTCGGATGGTGGATTTCTTACTGTGCAGTTTTTACAAAGACTTTAATTAGCTGGTCTTCCCTTTAAATAGAGCGTGACAATGGCAACGCGTGTTGTTAAACAGAGGACACTACAGTCATGCCAAATTGTGTTACTGCACATAAATGCTCAATTTGGTCTCCATTTGTCTCAATGAGTGCTTCCATTGGGACCGCGTAAGGCAAAACGCAACAGAAGCATTTCTGTGAAGACAGCGCTTGGCAGCTTTGAAAGAATGCAGTTTTATGAACCAGCAGCAGCACAACGGGGTCAAGGGGTTTTATAACCACTCTAAGTGTCTCTAATTACTGTGTATTTACATAGTCGTTACTTAGTAAATAGATGTGTACTTACACATAATTGCAATGTTATTATGCACAGTTACAATGTACTTAATGAGTAAATCATTGCAAGATTTAACCCTAACCCTAACCCATTCTGCTACAACAGTGTGCTTACATATATTGTACAAAAAGATGAACGCATTAAGTACATTGTAATGATGCTTAATAGCAGTGAAATTAGTGCACGTGATTTTGCTAAAGTAACACAGCAAGTAGAGACACTTAATCTAAAGCGTTGCCCATATTTCTATTACTGCAGATTAAAAAGTACAGGGCTGCATGTTAATTCATTACAGAGGTTTGGAAACATCTTAACGTACAGTACAAGTAAAACATTCTCGGGTGGAATAAAGGGCTTTTTATGTCTATATTCACTGCTACTTTTAAGCAAAAGGAGAATAGAATAAAAATCTGAAAATATATGAATGGGATAATTAGGACCCCAGGCCTTTGCCTGTAGGAATGGTGGGGGAGAGGAGGGGAGGGTTGCTGACGAAGTTGAAATGACAATTAAAGAGAGAATTGAGGGCACCGTGATGAATGAACGAATGAATACATTTCACTTCCTTTTCATTTCAGGCTGCATTAAACCCAGCTGTCAATCTGCAAGAGGAAAGTGCTATCAGAAGGTGAGGATACAGAGCTACGATGCATCCATAAACATATAGATATATTTATATATATATATATATATATATATATATATATATATATATATATATATATATATATATATATATATAGAAAACTGCTCAGCCTCCAAATTCAGTATTACCTTCAGAAGAGTGAACTTGAGGTTGCATCCCGAACAGCCTGACAGGTTGATTGGATACAGCTGAGCACTGTCACCAGAAGAGAAGAAGTGAGCTCTCACTGCTTTGTGATTTTAGAACTCTTTGCTCTAAATATTTCTTCCTTTGATCACTCTTTTTCTCAGTTTTACTCCAGTTTTTCTACCAAATTATTTATTTCTTGAACTGGTCTTTTCTGCAACCCACATATCGAGGAGCCGCATCGTTTCATCCCAAGAACCGAAGCATCTAAACCCAAGAGGCAGCCTGGGAAGATTTCTCATTGGCCCCTTCCTACTTTCCTCCCTAACACCGCAGAAGGCTGCAGAGGCTAATGCAATTCTCCCCACGGGTCGTCTTGTATTTTTACAGCACATATTGTTATATAAAACAGGCATATTTTTGCAGTCACATATTCAATTAAATATGAAAGCCTCCAACCCACCTTTACATATAGATTGGTCTGGTATCACTTCACTGTAAGTGTGTCCAACTAAGTTGTAATTACACTATAATAACTCATGGGCAATTTTTTCAATAGGCTCATCCAGTTGATATTTCCCATAATAACCGGCCAGTTATTATGAGAGACACGCGCTCAACCCCAGCGCGAGCTGTCAAACAAAGGAATTCCAACCATACATCACAGAGTTGCTCACCAGAGATTATAAAACATTCTGCATGGGGTAGTGTGTGATATGAGAATTGAATGCCCACCCTTGGGGTGGGATGTTTGGATATAGCATCCCACCCCTCGGGTAGGCATTCAATTCTCATCTCACATACTACCCCATGCAGGATTCTCTATGTCATCGCTGCAGTGCCTGTCTGGGTTCAGTTCAGTTTTTTTCTTGACTTACTTAGCACCTGGTATTGGGCAATCTAAAGCTTCAATCACACAAATAGGTTGAAATACAGAAGGACCCTGAAAAGTGATTCCAGCATTACACTGGGGACTGAATATTCCTGGGAGCCCCATCTCAAAGGGCATTTAGTGTCACGCTGAATCCTTTCATTGCTTCGCTGCTTGATAACAAAAGTCTCCATCTACTCTATTATTAACAACCCTGGCTGGAATAAAACAAATAAAATCGCATCAGCGGCCCCACTCTTCCAAAGTCACAAGTGGAATACATCATCCTGTCTGCCTGCTCTGCACAATTCAGTTACTCTACCAGTAAACGGATGAGTTCCTTTCCTTGGATCATTTGGAAGAACAACCTTAAGGGTGCAATTCTGAAAATGCAGTATTGCATTCAGACTCATTCTTCCCCAGTGATTTAGACTTACTATCCCCAGACAAGAGCTAAAAAAAAAGCATTGCGCAGCTTCTCTGTCGTGAGGGCTGTACTGGGATTATGAAACACGCAGTTATTAGATCATCATTACTGGAGACACCATTATTGGAGAGAACTGCAGGTGCCAGGATTGCCTCTGGGCTGGCATTGACTGTAATGCCCTGACAATATAATGTTATAGTCATTGGCATCAATATTTCAGCCTGTTTGTACTTCATATAAGAATATTACTGATACTGTTCTTTTTGGCGCATCTTAACTGACACCATGTTCCATGAAGAAGTTCACAACTACTAATTTTAATAGGAGCAAAAAACATTGAGTGATGATATTATAAGTTGTGAAGCCCCAGGTAAAGGCTTAGGACGGGCAATTCACCACAGAGCGTTACAGTATAGTGCAGTCAGTAGGTGGCGCTGTGATACCGCCTGCTAGCAGATGCAAGCCTTATAAACCGTGGCCGTGAGATCTGTCTAATTTGCTGTGAACACAGGGGAATGCAGAGAAGCTCAGTACATCGTAGTTCACAACCGCTTTCCCGTTTAAAAGGCCGCTCTGTTTAATCCACAGAACCACAGTAACAGTGCAATTGTTTGCCAGGTGGATTCAGATGATTTATTTACAAAATGAATACCTTATTCGTGGAGAGAGAGAGAGAGAGAGAGAGAGAGAGAGAGAGAGAGAGAGAGAGAGAGAGAGAGAGAGAGAGAGAGAGAGGGAGAGGGAGAGAGGTCATATCTTCCTTCACTAAAGGTGTTGTTATTTCAAGTGTTCAACATCTGCTGGTGGTACGTGCAAATATCTATGCATCTGAGCAGCAGTCATTTTTTGCAATGTACAAAAGGTCAGCTAATAACTATTGTATTCATTTCCGATTGTATAGAGAAAGTGGCACTGCTTTACATGAGCTGAATATTTTAGTCCAGACACCATTACAAAATGTTTTCATCCCTGTTTTTTAGAAAATAATATAAACATAAATATTCACCCCTGGCCTGTGATTGGTTAAAACTTCGTCATAGGAGCAAAAATAAATTTAACTATTGCCTTCACATCCTTAAACCACCAGCCAATAGTCTCAGTCTCTCATGTGATTGGTTCACATCACTGTCAATCCCACCCCTTTACAAAGGAATGCCCTCCACCTCCACTCCTAACAACAAGATAAAATGGCTGAATGAAAAAAGCCCTAAATATTTGCGACCAAAATATTTGGCGAATCATACCCATAAAACCTATTTTGCTCCAGAAATGTATAGAAGGGTACAGATTGAGAGAGAGTTGGGGGCTCTGTTACAGTATAGAGGGGTACAGATTGAGGGAGAGTCGGGGGCTCTGTTACAGTATAGAGGGGTACAGATTGAGGGAGAGTCGGGGGGGCTCTGTTACAGTATAGAGGGGTACAGATTGAGAGAGAGTCGGGGGATCTGTTACAGTATAGAGGGGTACAGATTGAGAGAGAGTCGGGGGCTCTGTTACAGTATAGAGGGGTACAGATTGAGGGAGAGTCGGGGGTTGTGTTACAGTATAGAGGGGTACAGATCAGTGAGGAACAGAGATATACCGATTGAGGGAGTTGAAGAATGCATAACAATATACAGCATAATGCTTTGTATACGCAGTTACATTAAGGTTCTGTGTGTATGAAAATGATGTGTTTGTCTTGAAAATTGAATATAAAAACAAAGCTTAATGAGGCCTGCTGTTCAATCCAGTCAGAGGTTTAGGCTAAATTTGAAAAGATAGGGTCACAGTGATCGCTCTGAGTTAGGAATGAAAAGTACTTGTTTATACCATTCATGTAGAAAATTAGAATTTTATGGATGCTGAGAAAACTAGGGCATCACACTGAGGGACGGAGTCTGTTTACGAAAATGTGTCATTTCAGAGGATTTACTCTGCTGTCATTTGTATATAGAAAATATATATAAATGATATTGAAAATGGGGTACTTCGGGGGGTTTACAAAGTGCAAACGTAATCTCTTGTCCTGAGAGAGTGCCCTGATAAAGAACAGCATGTTAGTTAGCCTGGGAGGAAATAGAAGATTCTTATTATGAGCTGCACAGCAAAAGGTGCTGCAATTTCAGAATTAAATGGTTCTTTAGCTCAATGTGTTTTTCAGAACTTCTCTCTGAAATGCATATTGTTTTCAGTGTCAAGCTGCGGTAAGACATTCATAAAAATAATAAGTAGCAGAAGTATGTTCGACTATGTATTTTGAATTATTATTTCTGTCATTGTGCACAACATAATTGTAACAGGCTTGGTTTTCCACGTCATGCAAATTGCAGTTTGCCTTGGAAATATAGAGAAATGACTATATGCATGTGTCGTATATCCAATCACACCAAAGTATAACATAAGGTGAAGTTGCAATGTGCATCTCCGATGATGGTGTGAATTTAACACAGCAAACCTTGATGAGAAAACGTCTGATGGAAACATTGTTACAGGTCTGCATGGTACAATGCCAAACTAGTCTTTCACCCAGACTTCTGAGATGTCAGAAAACAAACACCAATTTACAGTGATCTACCAACCATGCTATTACACTATTACACCCTCTGTGGTGTCCCTGTCCATCTCATGATCTCCTATATCATGCCTGGACTTCCTTCTATTGGTTTAACATGGTAAATTTGCACAGTCATTTTGCAGTTCCAGGTAGTACATAGCTTCGAAATACTCCTAAGGCACCTAGACTGTGTATAGAGAGCACTGTTTCAATTGTCCTGCACTGGGGGAACTAAATAGCAATCCGGCAATCTGATTGGTACTTTTAGGATGAAGTGAAAAGTTTGGGGTACGACTATGATTGAAGGGTAGGATTTGGTTTATTTGTAGATGCTCCTGGTAATGTCGATGTTCCTGGAGCTCGTTAGGATTGGGTTTAGGGATGAAATGACAGTGTGCACCTGTACCGTGGGCATGCTTTTCCGTGGTTGAACGTGGTTTTTACAATGCTTTACTGTGCATGTCTGTGCTTTGCCACTATCGGTTTCCTGTGCTATGGTTTTAACACACTGCAGTAAACCTGTTCTTAGGGCTTTAACTGGAGATTTGCTACTGTCAGCTATTTTAATGTGAACTCCTGTCCACTGACTTGTGCAGCGGTGTATTGCAATGTGTTTAAAATCTAGTGTTTATTGTCATAAGCTGATAGAGGTTATTCATTCAATAGGAGGGTTAAGCCTCACACATGTAATGCAAGGTATTTTGGAGTAGGTGAAGATTTTCCTGTAATCTCCAGCAAAGTTTTTAAATCCGGCCCTCGCTGTGTAAGTGGCAAAACTGAGAAAGGGCAGCAAGTTGCTGAATAAAAATGGCTGGGGTGCTCGTCAACACATTTTAAAATGATAAACAAAATGGCAATGGTTCCCCATGCTCAACTGTGGCAAAGTGGGTGGTAGGGGGAACAGGTGTAGCAGTGATGCGGTGCAGGAATGACGGGCAGACAACTGTAATCCAGAAAATAAGCTTTTATTTTCCGTCCTGGTCTAGTGACCACAAATAATAAGCCCCGGCAATACACAACGATGTGTAAAGCTCGGGGCTGAAGAACACAGGTTGCAGTCCTGATAAAGGAAACAAAAACACGGTCACCCGTCTCGGGTGCGTGCAGTCGTGATGGTGGTGCGTGAATATACTTTATTCCGTGACAGTTCGTGAAGTGGTGATCCGGCTTGTGCTGGCCCAAGGCGACAGCTCCGGATGTGCGTTTAGCTGTCTAGTGATTTCAAAAGACACAGACAGTTAGTTTACAGAGACGAACAAACACAAACCCACACACACACAACTCTTTGCAGAGTAATACAGGGATTACGTCCTTCTCGGTCCTTGGCTTAACCCAAACGAAGGAAAAGAACAGCGTTACCCTGGCCCCTATATGTAATCCCGCATGATATCTAGGTAAACGGTTGCAGCTGCCTTATTACTTGCAGCTGCCCCTTGTTTACCTGTCAAATCAATACGGTCTTACAACAGAGTCTCGCTTCCTTCCAGGCTGACCCACTTTCCGGTCCCGGAAACGAACTGTCAGGCCAGCCCTTCCAGATACTTCTCCTCCCGTTCTTTAGCGCCCTCACAGGTCGGGAGGAAGATTTATCACCAGAACTCATTGTATTTCTGTCACATCAACCCATCAGTGCTGTGTGGTCATTCAGTCGGGATGACTGCCCAATATTGGAATACAACCTCAACAGAGTTTCTTGGTAACCCTTTACACTACCAGTTGATACAGAACTGCATTGTATTAACACAGTAATTATACATATGGATGATACAACAACAACCCCTGGTCCTTGTTTCTTTTTTCAGGTCAAAAAAGTCCCCTGGGTCGACATTGTCTATACCTTTTAGGATTCTGAATGTTTGAATCAGATCGCCGCGTAGTCTTCTTTGTTCAAGACTGAATAGATTCAATTCTTTTAGCCTGTCTGCATACGGCATGCTTTTTAAACCCGAGATAATTCTGGTTGCTCTTCTTTGCACTCTTTCTAGAGCAGCAATATCCTTTTTGTAATGAGGTGACCAGAACTGAACACGTATGTAATTACAGTGTAGTTACACTTTACATACAGATACTAAACTATAAACTGTTACCCATGTCTTTTCTTCCCCAGCTGTGGTCAAGACAAAGAAATGTAAATCATATAAAGGCGAGATGATTTTAGTATGTGGTAGATTTAATGAAAAGGTATTCATTTTTGTATTTATTTATATGTAAATGTAATTTATATTTTAATTACATAAGTGTTTTCTATTCTTTATGGAATCCATGTCTCTCTCTCTCTCTCTCTCTCTCTCTCTCTCTCTCTCTCTCTCTCTCTCTCTCTCTCTCTCTCTCTCTCTCTCTCACACACACACAGAGCCTCCACAGTTTTAGCGAGATTGTATTATCTCTGTTAGAAATGAACTTTTGCTTTGAATATAGTTCCTTGATGGTGATTGGATTATTTTAAATACTGCTTGGCCCATTGCCATACAGCCTCCATAACTAACTGGATTTAAACAGCATGATAATAAACCATTTCATTTTTTTCCCCAGTTTCATCTATTATTCTTTGTGCTTTTAAAACAGAACACAAAAACCTTACACACCTAAAATGAAAATTTGGGGAAAAGATGAGACCTTGAGATATGAAATATCACGTTCGTCATGATGAATGTCTTTTTATTCTGGTTGAGATTCACATTGTGTATCATTTCGGTCATCACATTAGCAAAAGCTTGAAAAGACCCTCTGTGACCTCAAAAGGGTTCTCAAACAAGTCTAAGTACTGCTGGCACACCAGTGTAACTGGTAATCAGTCCGTCTGCAACACTGTGCCCTAGTATTTCATTATACTTTCTGTCTTGCAAAAGGTCTGAGAAAAAAGTCCTTTCTTCCTCCTCACTGCACACGTTTGCTCCTTATTTCCACTACACGCTAGTTGGTTCCTGTGAAGATACTTTCACAGAGTGTATTGAAGCATGTCTGAAACTTGTGACAAGGCTGCTGAATTATTAAGTGAAGGAGGATTTTAACTTACGGGTAAACAGTCCCAAATAAATAATCAAATCTCAGTGCCTCTTCACTTCTGAGTTAGGTAACATCTTACTTCCTGTCCAAGTTTCTGAGGGCTCCCAAGAATCATCAAATGTTTTTTTTTGTTCTCGCAGCACCCTCTTTATAAACACAGATAGGTAGCTTTGACTTTGAAGATAAGTCTGTTCTTTAGCAATGACCTGATACAGTGTGACATGCTCTTTCTGCACTGGTTCTCATTCCACAGACTGAAGAAAGCAGCATATCCAAGATAATGGTCTAGTGGCCTGCTAAGAAGTCCTTTCTGAGCAAGAAAGACATCAGAGATCGCCTGAACTTTTCTCTCACATAGAAACGAACTGGAATTTACATGGAGGAATCTAAAGGATAACTCGACCCTTCACGCCTCCTTGAGTCCATGTCTGAGAGGATTAAGTAAGTCTTAAAACACAATGGAATGCACTGCAAACACTAAATACTAATATAATGGCTTCCGGTAGACTTTAGCTATATACTTTTGCTATGTCTCAATCCTAAAATACTAGGGTGATGCAAAACTTTTGGCCATAGCTGTATATATGAATGACTATAATGTATCATTCCTCTATACAGTTCATTTTCCTATATCCTTCTATATAACTGTTACTAGCACAGTCAGTAACATGTTTATAGATTGTATATAAGCCCTCACAGCTATGTAAGCGATCAGCTCAATCCTGACCTGAACACTCCCTGGCATTCTGAATTAGCCGACTACACCACTCGTGGTGTGAGCCAAGCTCTGTAACACTGCTTCAAGCCTAGTATCTTCAGATTGTACACAAACTTATATTGTGCAGAAAGTGTCCTGACCTCCTTTCTGAATCAGTCTCTCATTTTCTATAAATTATCTGTGGGATGATGGTTTGTAGGGCCTCAGCCATCTCTTATTCAATTCAATGTATGAGTATGACCTGACCTGCATTTTTATTACATTCTCTTTCTTTCTCAACCCTCCTCTCCATCCCTCTCTAGTGTGGGGCTATACAATTGTGTCTGTTTGTATAAGGGCCCTTTCACACGTATTTTGTTTATAAAGATCTGATTCAGAATCCACTTACAAACAAACTAAAATGCAATTTTGCTTCACTTGGTTTCACACTGATCGAGTATTTGTGGACATGACCAAAATGATATCTTCCTGTTGATGCCTAGACAGATGTTAGTGGCGAGATCAGTAAAGAACCTACAGTGAACGTAAAAACATGGAGGGCTCCACCCATGTCAGTCTTGTAATAGTACTTCTATAGTAGATGCTGCTTTCAAGTTTATTTACTATATATGGAGCCTATATACACTGTACTTTTAGAAAGCACATCTCTGAAATACACATTTTAAGAGAACATCACTGAGATAGACGTTAAGTTTCTGTTTGTTAAACAAAATACAAGAATAAACCATTGTAAACTATAATAAAGATAGGCCTACGGTAAGCTACTGTAGGATACTCTGCAACAATGTAGCCTACTATACTACTAATTGTCCTTAAAGAAAAGTAAACTGTTGATACTGTAATTACATTTAATAATCAAGCACAGTTTTAAACCTACACGTGCTTTCCACGAGCGATGTACTGTGGGTTATGCATTCAATCAGTTTGTTCGGTTTCGTTTGCATCTTGGATTGTAATGCGATTGCTTTCACACTGTCTGACTTTGAGGTTGAAACGCATTACAGTTCCCTCTCCATCGGGCCGAGACCACCTATTTAAGTGAATCCGTGCGTTTGGACATTTCACACCTGCCAAAACGAACAAACTTAAGTGTCAACTGAACTCAAGTGCGAATTATCCTCTCCAAACGAACCAGGTGTGAAAGGGCCCTAAGAGTAACAGAGGTCACACCGTGATTATATTTGTGGAAAATTTGGAAAAATCCAACAAAATCATAGCAATGACACTTTTTCTCTCACACTCTCTACCTCTCCCTTCTCGTTCTCTCACTCAATAAATCTGGTTTAAGAAACATAAAAAATGAGTAAAACAAATTTATGAAAGGGAGATGTAGTAATGGTTTGGAGTCTTTATTAGCCTTCTGTTTCTCAGAGTTAAAAAATAAGGCTGTAATGAGTCATTTAGGCTTTTACATTATTACAATGAACATCTATTACTGTCGGTAAATATTAAAATTATATTTGCTGAGTAATTCAAATTCAACTCATTACTAATGCATGCCTAACAGAGGAACCTTCATTTTTTTTTTGTCAAATCCAACTTCTCGAAAACTCACTTCCAATAATCATGACAAATTAAAGACAAATTAAACGAAAACATGAAACTCATGTAAGGAGAGGCCATTCTAGATGAACTTCCTCCTAAGAAAAATCTCTATTTGCTGATTCTTCCAGCAGTACTTGCACAGTCGTGTTCCCCTAAACGTGACGTGCTGTACAACTTGGATCTTAAGTTCATTTATTAGTGACAACAGTAATACACACTGCAAATAAAAACATCTATTAATACAGACCTGCTAAATAATTAGACAAACCAAACCAATAAGATATTTGTTCAGTTCCACAGCTCAATTTTGTGTTGGAACTAAATCATATTTCAATGTACTGCTCCTTGGAAGAGGCGTAGGACTTCGGAGGGCTGTGTCTTGCTTTTACAGTTGGGGGAGGAGCGCTGTGCACCCCAACCCTTCATTAAGCCTCAGAGCATCTTGATTATAGAGAAGCACAAAGCATGATTGCACTACATTCTGCAATTCTGGAAAAAAATCATGAATGTTTTAACACAGCTTTTTTAAACTGAATGTTAACAATGATATCAGCAAAACGTATTTCTTCTTTTTTGACAGGGCACTGCAGCTATCATAATTTATACCCCCATGTATAATTTATTTGAGAGGCCACAATTGCGGCAAAATAATTTTCTATGTTCAGCTAAAATACATTATAATACATTACTGGTAACTTTAAAAAAATAAATTCAAATCCCTACCAGCATCAGTGGAGACTATCTCCCTATGTGGAATAACTTCAGCTCTCCTCCATATCAGGAGACTGGGCTTTTTCTGCAAACCTACAGTCCTTTCAGATCATTGACAGCACATAAGATTACCATATCCCAAATTGCACAGTACACACCAATACAGTCTAATCCCAGTCTACCACCACCTCTATAGAAAGATTGCCAGATTTCATCATGGGTTCTTATTGAATTATTTAAATGAATTATGCATAACTTCTACATGTTCATAATATTGAATGTATTGGCTGTTCAATATCCCAGTATGTGGGTTTTGAGTGATTCTCCGATTTCTCTCCTCAGATCTTTAGTTGCCATGCTGTCATACTTCTGCACAACCAGCACTGAGGAGTCTTTTCAGAAGCAGTTCTGCTGTAATAGTTAGTAAGCAACAAAAGAGAATCCACAATCATGCAGAACACAGATAATATGACATCAGACAAGTATATACATTATATTGCGTCCCGTTAACCTGTGCTAAAAGTACACATTTCTATATACAGTATTAACTGAAAGATGGATTTCTCATCAATACCACTCTCCTCTGCTGGAGTAGACCTCTTGTTTTTCTGCCCCTGGGAAGTCAAGCATGTATAATCAGAAATTAGCGAGCGATTGGAAAAGTGTGGTCTGTTTAGCAAAGCCTGTTTCTCAGACGCAGCCAAGTCTCTGGGTCAATGAACCCAAATTAGTGGAGGACGTCACGGAACACATTTTAATAGCTTGCAACTTAAGAAGGGGCTTCATTACATTTTGCTTTCGCTGCGGTTTCTTGTTTGTTTTTGCTTAAGGTATGGATCAGATTAAATTGTGTAATTATTTTTTTATTCTGAAAATCAGTTTGTATACTGGCCTACTTGACATTTTAAAACCTGTGCTTTTTTTTGGTGCTGGGAAGTGGGACAAATGTTGCCAGTTTTACCACATGCAGATTGTCTGCTTACAAGGGCAGTTGTACCTCATAATGGATATAATTTTCTAGAAACGATAAGCATCAATATCGGAGGGTATTAATTGGTAATATCACTAAATAACTTGGTACGCCCATATAGATAATTATCCCCTCTTTGAAAATAAACAACATATCTCATAGTGCTCCACAAGTATTACCCATTTAATTCCAATGCAGAAGGTCTGACTGGAACATGAGTTCTGTCTCTTAGCCTCCCCTGCTGGTTAAGTCATGTAAACTGTTCACAAACTTGCTCTGAAGTGGGAAATGCAGAAAGTATTTTGTGGTGCAATAGTGGAAACAGACTAGAATGAGAGACTGTGACAGTGCGAAAGCCCTGCTTGTGTAAATAGTGTGTGGCGGTTGAGGTTGGCAGGGATGGGGTTAAATCTGTCCCTGCCAGCAATCACAGGTGTGGCCATTCCTCAATTAGGTAATTGAGTGCTAATTGGGGAGTGTCCACCTGTATAAAAAGGGGAGAAATCCTGCAAGTGTTTTGTTCTTTTGTTTGAACCTTTATTTTGGCCCTTGTGCCGTGTTCATTTTTGTTTGTTATATAAACGTGTGTAACACTGCTTCAGCTGCAGCTTTTCCTGACTCTGAGTCTTATTTCTGACGCTGTTCTGCCACAGAGACTAAGACTGCGATTTCTTTAAGAAAAAGCCAGGCTTGTGTAAATGTCCAGAGTGCATGTGGAGGTTACCGTGTACCTGCATTGCTCAAGATGGAGCGTGATGTTCCACTGTTGACAGCTTTTAGTGTATTTCTAGGAAAAGCCCTCAGGGATATTTACATGCCGGGTTTCATCAAGTCACAGCCCGTGACACGACATTCCATTCTCCCCTTTATTGCTTTTGTATTCCATGATAACTATAACGGAATTTAGAATGCTCATCCATCAAGATAAAATATGATATTGCCAAAGTTCACCAACGAATGCATTCTTCATCTGCCCAGTCCCTGCTGTACAAAAATGGGGGGGGGGGAGTTTGATACAATCCTTGTCAGGGTTTTAAAAACCAAAGAGTGGTACACAGGATTTTTGATGTTCTTTTCTACGCTTGCTTGAACCTAAGCTCTTAAACTTTTTTGTACCATCTTGCAGTCTTTAAGAAAGAAAGAAAGAAAGAAAGAAAGAAAGATCTGCAGAGCATTGAATCAGTGCCATTTCTATTCTCTTTTCCACTGAATTCAACCTTGTTACTCTGCCCGTCCTGTCTAGAAGGATGTCCTGTTATCCTGTTAACAGATTCAGAAGAAGACTTAAATAGATGAGGAACCACAAGTTCACATGTCCCATCCCTGCAGGCATGGCATGGATTGCATACTAATTCAGGGGCAGTACCTGTCCCACCTGAATGTTATTTTCCCACATTGGAAAGTGGATTGGTTTTAAATGTATGTTCTGTTTTCAATCAGGCGCAGTAAGTTATGTTGTGTTTGTTGTACACGTTATTTGCTTCTATTTTTTTACTTGTCAAAAAGATAATTAAAAAGCCATGTACGTCATGTAAAAAACAAACACACATCAGGTGAAGTTCATTCAGGTCTGATGGCAGATTTTATTATTATTAATTAGTCATTTAGCAGGCGCTTTTATCCAAAGCGACTTACAGAGACTAGCTAGTGAACTATGCATCTCAACTGCTGCAGAGTCATTTACAATAGGACCTCAGTTTTTTTACATCTGAACCGAAGGATGGCGCACAAGGAAGTAAGTGACTTGCTCAAAGTCACACACAGTGAGTCAGTAGCTGAGCTGGGATTTGAACCAGAAACCTGGTATCAAGCCATTTTCTTACCAAACCTCCTTTTATTGCATCACGTATCCTTTAAAAAGCTCTGTTTTTAATGGATACGCAATGACTATTTTCACCGAGATTGTGCCCCATTTAAATGCAAACCGTACATCTGCAGTGATATTAGGCTTGCTGCTTTTTGAATGGCAGGGAATCTGAGTCTTCCATTATAGTGCCTTTGCATTTAAATTGTCTGAGGCCTCCATGAAATAGCTATGCTGCAGCACTTGGACTAACATCATATGTACTACATTACTTTGATTGACAACGCATTTACTGCAATGAGCATTTGACCCTAGTTTAACGCTGTGTGCATTTTGTTTGTCTGTGTGTTCTAAAGGTAGATTTGACAGCCGAGGAATGATCTCCCCCTGTTTGAAACCACTCAATCGCTTTCATAGACCTGCAAGCAAAACAGACATAAGTTAAATCCTAGAGTGCTGATACATGAAACACTGGAAACTCTACTATGTAAATTAAAAAGCTAAGCCCTATTTTTAAACCTGTGTATGAGAAATACACTTTTAAACATTGTTGTAAGATTCCTAAAACATCTTAAAATGCAATATTTTGATAACTGTTATCAGCTTATTACAATTAAAGCATATTTATATATTACTAGCATAGAGCATGTATAAATGCTGAAGTCACATTCCCTTATTGCACTGTGATTAAAAGCTATGCAATGTGTTGTGCTCACAAGAATCTCAATGCTTCATAATTTAAAACATTCTTGCAAAGTTATTTTCGAACTTCTACATTCAGCACTGTTTAGTGTTTAATAGGTGTGGGTGACATCCTTAGTCCTCCCTGTCCTCCTTACATTTCCACACAGCACCCTCCGTTTCTACAGATTCCTCCCAAAACAAGCAGAATACCAAACACTCAAAACAGGACTGTAGCACAAACAAAGATGATTTCAACAGCAGCCCCCGAACTTCCAAGAGAAAAGTATCTTTCAAGAGACGCAAAGAAAAAGAAAACGATCACAGCAGCCACCAAATAGTTACCATGGCAGCTTGTGAATATATCCTGTTTGCTGCCACCCCAGGAGGGTGGCACAGGTCCCACGTCTTTTAGACTGAGCGTCCTGGCTGTGCATTACTTTCTCAATTTTACACTAACAGCAGGAGCAGACCTGGCTCATGTTAACCCTAGAATCACAAGCGTTTGTGTTCACAGCACGCTTCTGCTTTCATCATATACATGTAACTCTGTTGTTAATCATCAACACCATCACAAATGTGAAAAAAAACAATAGTGTCATATTCCAGCACTAGCCCGTGTAGTCACCACCTGATCAGCAATCTGAACCCTGCTTTCCTAATGAAACGCATGCTGATAGCAGCTGGAGAAACTGAATTCCCTTATGGAAGTTTCCCATAGTAAAAGCATAGCAAAGTGTAATAAAGCACAGTGAGGCATGGTAAGCATACGGAAACATTGTAAAGACCAGCAAGGCAAGGTAAATCATATTAATAAACATGGCAATCCAGGGTCCACTGGTAACACTTTACATTGTGTCTCTAATTACTGTGTATTTACATAGTAGTTACTTAGTAAATACATGTGCGCGTACACATCATTACAGTGTTAATATGCATAGATAACATCTTTTTGCAGACATTTAGTGCTGCCTCAGTGCTTCAAGGCTTTATTACTAAGCATTGATGAAATATAAATCGGGATCAAAATCATGAAACAAAAGACAAGGTATTTTTAATATATCATCCACGGTAAAACTAGTGCTACTCTTTATTCTAAAGGGTTATTAATTTATTTAATTGTTAACTAGCTTATGTTAACGTATAAGGCTTTTCTTTTCTTTTTTTCTTATCTATAGTAATTTGAAACTAGCAAAAAGTATAATGATGTAATGCCTGATCTCATTTGCAAGACATTGCTGCAGTTGATTATCCCTAAGCCGAGGTATGATGTTTGCTGAACACATTCTTAAATTATATATATATTTTTAATGAATGTTATTTTTGTAGGTCATAAAGCATGACATATGTATCAGTCTATCAGTGTTATATTATATAGCCAGCTAGAGGCTGGAATGTTTTAATTAGGTTTAGTAACAGAAAATTATATGAATGCAATTTCAAGCATGAAATCTATTTAATATATTAACATGAAACATGCCGAGTTATAATCTCCACCAAAAAGGGTGAAGCTATATTTATTTTTAGGAATATTTTCTGGTGGCACACATACGATATTAGAAGTGCCTTAAATTGAGTTGTCATATTAGTAACAATGTCACACGTTTCTTTTCTGATTTAATGACATTCGACAAAATGAGGAAAAGCTATTCAAGTAATGCTTAGAATATTGGAAGCTGTTTAACAGTTAATGTCAAAAACTCCCCCCGCCCCCTCCCTCCCAAGGTCACATTTTGCTACAAACACAAGATCCTGTACAGAGACATCACACGTTAATAAAGTTTAGAAATAGCCTCAAGTGCAGTACCGTAAAAATGTGTGTGAGGCTGTTTCTAGAATACTGCTAGCTGTTGTCAACTGCTGTGAGATATGTGACAGCTGTGGCTTGCGAAAACTATTCATTATTTCCTTAAGAAAAATTGCAGCGGGTTTCTTTGTTGTGGAAATGTTAAAACACAGTCATGACAGATCTGAAGGATGAGACAACATCCCCCCACCCCCTCCCCTTTCCAAAAACAACACAATGCATGTCACTATCTGTACAGGTAACACAATGCATCTCCTCCCAGGCATTTATTGAAACTGTGCTCCCCAGGGTGAGCCTTGTTGGGATGAATATCTAATTTACAAGGAGGTCCCATTGGAAGCAGTCGCCAATAAATGAAAACCAACGCTCACACAGCAGCAGTTACTTCTGGACCATGGAGAACCGGGGCCTGTTCGTTTGGTCTTAACAGCAGTCTTAATAAGGCCTCTGTTTAGATCTATAAAATACGTCCTGTTTTGCTGAAAAATATACAGTATATATTTTTTTATCTGTAGCAGTGGATGGAAGCTACGGAGCTTCCTTTTTAAAACAGTGGCTGTAAAGTTTTTTCCCCATATTGATTTTCACATTAAGAGTCTCTAACTACACTGTAATTACACTGTAATAACACAGCCATTACGCATGTGGTTGTGTAGTTACAATGCAACAACACGCTTAGTTGCCACTTTTGTAATGCCACTGTGTTTGGACAGGTGGTTGTGTATTTACAGTGTATTTACTATGTGACCACATGTGCAATTACAGTGTAATTACTGTGTAGTTACAGACAATGTAAAGTTGTACAGATTCTCCCGCCCCCCCCATGTGTTTCTCTCTTCTCCAGTTTCACGTGTATTTGTTCTCCAGACAGGAAGGTGACATCATACCTTATTCTAAACTCCTCTATGTATATCTGTCTGTAGATAGATAGATAGATAGATAGATAGATAGATAGATAGATAGATAGATAGATAGATAGATAGATAGATAGATAGAGCTAATTGTCACGGATGGATGGATCTTTCAGAAAAACAAAACCTAAGTCCAGTATGTCAGCAAGCAGAGCAACATTCTGCGTGGTTGTTTTTCCAAAGAAATCAAAAAGTAAAATAAATAATGAATAAATAATACAAACATTAGTTCCCTTGATGCTGTCAGACCGCCCAAATCCCACCAAAATAAAACATCTTTCACTTCAGATAAGCTTTCCCTCTCCAGTCAGTCTCTTCAGAGCAAGACCAGTCATCTTCAAAACATCTGGAGCAGCTGTATTGTACATTGGAAGCTCAGAGAGCAGTAATGTTTGTGACACGTTCATGTTTCATCTGTGCTGGAGCCTTCGTGGTCTGCGCATTCACACGGGCACGCATTTACACACACCGATCCAAACAGAATGTAACACAACAGAGGTACAGACAAGCATGCACCTAGCAGATTAATAAGCTGGAAGACATTTATACTGTCCTGTAGATAAATACGAGGGAGCAAGTTTTATAAAAAAAGAAAGCACCAATCTACTACAACAGCTGGGCTATGAAACGTAGGAAGTTCTGCAATCGCTCTATGAGCAGGTTTAACCCTTTAGACCCTGCAGGCTGTGATGGTTACGACTGCAGTTCTGACTGTGCTGTCATGTATGAGACAACAGAAAAGGAAACAATCATACTAAGAGCAGGTTAAAAGTTAGTGTTGTGGAAATAAAAAATAAAAAACTTCTGTTTCTTATTAAAGAAGTGGTAACACTAACTAGTCCTGATGCACCCAGCATACAAATTGATTCATTAATACAGTACAGGAGTCAGCAGACTTGTCTTGTACTACATCTTACAGTTTTCTATGGCAGAACATCTATGCATCATTAAAATCATGATCTTAGTTAATTCGGCTGTATTTATTTGTGGTCTTTTTCATGAGGTCTCGTCTTAACCCAGCAAGCTTTGAACCTGCATAACCCTCCAGCCCTCAGAATGGTAAAAATTTTACCTGTCATTAACAATGGCCTATTTAAAGAAAGAATTATGAAGAAAAAAAATCTAAAAAAATGAAAAGGCAATACATCTGAGATCCCGTGTAAGCGGATGTTTTCAGTGAAACCCATTTAAATACGACAGCACCAATCTTGCTTTATATTTTACAAACCCTCCACTACCACCACCCCTACCACGATTTAAAAAGACATATATAGCATCTAAAGCCTTTAGGGCTATAGAGGGGCAGCAGTGTGGAGTAGTGGTTAGGGCTCTGGACTCTTGACTGGAGGGTCATGGGTTCAATCCCAGGTGGGGGACACTGCTGCTGTACCCTTGAACAAGGTGATTTACCTAGATTGTTCCAGTAAAAACCCAGCTGTATTAATGGGTAATTGTATGTAAAAAATAATGTGTAAAAAAAAAAATGTAATTGTATGTAAAAATAATGTGATATCTTGTAACTATTGTAAGTCACCCTGCATAAAAATATGATGGGCAGCAGTTTCTGATTCTTATTTATTTAGCTGGTGACCCATTCTGGATGCAGAACTTGCTCAGGGGTAAAACATTAAATGATTAATGGAAAGAATAGAAAACAAATGAATAACTGAGTTACAAATGCACACCCACACATGCACACAAGCTGAGTGGAAGCACTGCTCAGCAGGCATTGCGAATGCAACACTTTAGCTGGGTCATCTGTATGTGGGCAAATGTGTGATCACTATGGCATCAAATACAATCTGGAGTTTAATAATGTTCATCTGAGGGAAACCATTACATTACATCTACTGCTCTCTGTTTCATAGGTCTGTATATTTAACATGTTTTTATTTAACAATTTGGAATATACATAGATAGTTAAAATGCAAATACAAAAAAGAGAGAAATTATCAAGCCCTAACTCCTGAAAAAAACACAAATGTGTAGCTTTGGAGAGAGGCCAGTTTGGGACACACAACCTGTACATTTTAACTTATTTGCTTGGGAACTTAAGAAAAAGGCTGTTTTCACCTGAGCAATATGAAGAATGCTACGGCATGCACACAGACATTTGCAGGCTAATACGGCTTTGTGAAATATTGGTGTACCGTGCTCAGTGACATGCAATCTCCCGGTGATCTTGTTTACTTTAAATGGGTTTGCAATAGGCCCATTTTCACACCTTTGCTATTTATCCAGAGTAAATAGGAGCTGAAGGTGAATTTGAAGAATGACTCGCAAGTCAGAAGGGGCAGGCTTTTCAAATTGGGGGCATCACTTAAAATGATAGTTCTATGACATGAGAAAGTGGCTGCGCTATCAAAATAAGCATTGCCATTTGAACAGTTGTGTCATGTATAGATCAAAGTACCCTCTTGTAATGCATTCTGTGAAAAGTAGTACTCACTGATCTTATCTTGTTACGGATTTCTTAATCTGTTAAAACTGTTAATAGCATAGTTATAAGTGTGTTAATAGTTTGCATATAACCACTTATCATGGATCCAACAGCCAAGACAGGTTCCTCCATTAAATCTCTTCAGCTTACAAAAAAAAGATACCACAAAGATGACTTAATTGAAGTTATAAATGAGGTTAAGCCACGTCACTCCATCAAATGCAGTTTAGAACAGAAGACAGGTAAGTTCCTATATAATGTATTTACTGTAATGTATGTGCCAATGCTTTACCAAACGTGTATGTGACATGCAATGCTTGCCTGTGCTTTATCTCTATTTCACTAGGGTTTTACTATGCTTTAACTATGCTTTACGACACGTTGTTGTGCTTTTACCACGGCGTACCCTGATGGGGAAAATCTACTTCAAATTAAAGCAAAATACCCTTGGTAAGTTCCATTCACTTCCAAGTACATTTATGCAAAGCCTTTTCCAAACTTGTGGTAAGTTCTAAAGGCTCATATTTATGCATTAGCATTGAGCCTGCTGGTAAATGTATTGCTTGACTGAATAGCCCCCCACCCATATAATATATGCTGAAAAAAAAGAAATAATAATAATAATAATAATAATAATAATAATAATAATAATAATAATAATAATAATAATAATAATAATAATAATAATAAATACATAAATAAACAGTGTGTAAATAAGAAGATACACCAGACTGTATTAATGTGCTGTTGTTCTTTTTCATCCAGGCGAATGATGAAATATTGCAGCGCGTCGTGTAAAGGAATTGTTTCCTGCTCCTCTGTAACCTCTGTTCCGGTTGACTGGAACGTACAACAGATTGTAACTGAGGGATGAAGGAAGGCCATCCATCACTCGCAGGCTGCGTTATTGATTTATGTGACTGCCATAATGATTCCTGTCAAATTGTTGTGCCAAGTCTAACTGAACAGGAAAGGCCACCGATAGCACCTGCCGTCCAATCAGATCAGAGATACGAGGCAGAGCCCCTGCTGTCTCCCAAGCAGAATGCTTAGAGAGAGACTCCGAATCTCAACACAGATTTAAACAAGAATACGTTCTAGCTGATTATGAATACAACAACAGTTAGCACAGGGAATGAGCTTTTTATTTTTTCGTATTTCTTTCCAGTAATATGCCTGATTGATTCTGTTCTGCGTTTTTGGTTTCACAGACGTTCCGCGTATATCACAACTTTTTTTTTTTTTTTGGTTAATTTGTCATTTTGAGCTTGTCAGAATCAGACATCACAAACCCTAGGAATCCTGTAGACATTATTATGCATAATTCCTTGTAATAATTCATGTCAAAATCAGATTTTTGCATGGGGAGTTGCCATTCAGATTGGAGATGGTATTTGACACTAATAAGAATTAAGAAATTTAAGAAAGTGGTTGAAATGATAAGGCTGGCATTTGAAGTCCCACTGGTTACATGAGCAACTGCTGCAGGATTATTTTAGACAAAACTTTAGTTTTGAAATTTTATTTCAGGAGTGGAAGTACAGCACCTGATGCATCGCTCTCATAAATAATCACTATGTTAAAATACACAGCGAGTGCTCCTGATCCGTCACTTTAAAGCACTAAAACTGTGTCAAATGAAGACATTTTAAAGGAACCCTAATTAATTCAATGCCAAACTCTTTGATCGAAGACTTTGAAAAAGACTTCTAGGCAAGGCTTCTCTTACTGATGTTTTTTTAAAGTGTATTTCTTACACTGTATAACCCCTTATTCAGAAAACAGTTTACAATATTAGAAGCATACCAAAACACAATAAAGCATGGTAAAGCATGGGTAAGCACTGTAAAGAATAGTGAGGTATGGTAAGCATATATATATAATAAAACAGGGTAAACTATGGTACTATGATCCTCAAGGGAAAGCATGGGAAAGGCTGCAAAAATACTGCAGTAAACTTTAATAAGGGTGTGTCTGATCGATAAGTTTACAGCACTCAATAGTACTAAATTAAGAAATGCTGAAAGAAACTTAATACATGACATTATTAACTGAACACATTGAAAAAGACTTCTAGTCAAAACCTTTTTAGCATTTCTTAGAAACTGTATAACACAATGACACTCGGGGGTAGGGTCACCGCTGGCAGCCTGGACGGTGTTTATCTGACATGAGAAGCCTGCCTCCCTCATTACCGTGTCCAAGTCTTTCAGGGGAGCAGGGCATGAAAATCTCTAGCCAAGTCTCCTCTGAACAATCCTGAGAGCCACTGTTTTTAAAACTTTGTGTTCGGAAGCACTCATGCTCTTGTTACAATAAGCTGACACCCTGGGATCCTTCAAGAAACTGCTTGATGAGATCCTGGGATCAATAAGCTACTAACAACCATACGAGCAAGATGGGCCGAATGGCCTCCTCTTGTTTGTAAACTTTCTTATGTTCCTATGTTCTTAAATCTAACAATGTTTAACCGTTAATAAACTTTCTTTAAAAAGCACGGGACCTAGTTTTCAGATTTGTATTGGAATATTGTTGCCCTTGTTGAAATATGGTTCAGTGATGGTCACTCTGGGTAGACTTGATTGACCTGACAGATAGAATGCTGGGAAATGGTAGGGTCAAATCTCGAGAACCAAAAAACTGTTAGATCAAAATACTTTTCTTTGGTTTAATCTGTAATGCAGAAGCAAAGGTGACATATTTTAATGCACACTGAAAAGACTTACCACTTAAAAAAACAGCAGTTTCTTGAAGGAAAGACTGAACTCTTCTGCAACAGTTTTGTCTCGTGGGTGGAGATAAGTGAATAGCATTTTCATAAGCTGGGAAAAGTGCGTTATCTGGTTTCAACATACATTTAGACAATTAATTAAACTTTGCATACTTTAATGATTTATAAATTGCATGCTGCATATTGTATTGGATAATTACTGAAAAGCGATTGTCTTAAAGTTTGCTTTACATTCTGCATTATTGTGTATTTACACTTGAAATCCACGGACTGTGTTACTGAAGGGAGACTCCGATAAAAATGATTTATGAGCCTAAACAAAATGAAGAAGAATGCTTTTGTTGCTGTTGATGCATGCCTGATGAATATGCATTAGGGCAGTCAGTTTTCATTTATGAATTCAATAATATCTGCAGAAATAAAACAAGACTGTACATTTCAATCATAAAAAACAGAATGACTAAACAATACAGCATTAGCATTCTTCTGGTGGAAACTACTGGGAGCAGCGAGGTGGAAAAAGAAAAAAAAATTGCAAGCTCCAATGTTGAAACTCAAGACAGCAGTGCAGGTATTTTATAAGTCCTTCATTCCTGACATCCTGGCATTCTGTGATTATAATTTTGAGTTAACAGGTTTTTGCTGTCAAATTACATTAGTACAGCTTCAGAAGGTTTTGATGCTTAAATTCCATGTGTCAAATCTCAATGTAACTTTCTCCACATTTCAGTCAGCTTGCAAGTTTTCTGTGAAGGAATATTGATTTAGAATGTATCAAATTAAATTAACAGCTTCTGTTCTGATTCTTTCAAAGAAAAAAAAAATGAATTTGGTACCTAATGGGTTAATTCATTAAGAACCAAATGTATTGTCTTTGAAACAATCAGAACACAAGCTGTATTTATATAATTTGATACAGTGAAATCAATATTTCTTCACAGAATAAATGTAAATCCTTTGTTTTGACAACAAACTGCTACGTCCTATTTTGAAGACAGTCAAGTTTGACGTGCCTGTAATCAGACCAGAGACATTTCACGCTGGCTATGAAGCTCAACATATAGAAAATTGAGCTTTATCATTACTGTGGGGAGGAAAACACCAAGAAAGTCATCATTTTAGACTTCAGTTTCTTATTCTATATTGAGGCACCATAAAATCATCTGAAGGCCTGTGTTTGCAGAATTAACAGCTACATTTAGACTTTTGCATTTAAAAAAATAGAATATGTTATTATAACAATATAGTTAAAGAGCAGATTAAAATAACAGGTAGATGCCATTTAAAAATGCTCAAAAACCAGCGTCACTCCAGTTGTGCACGAGAACACTTCAATGCAAATAACATAACTTCCAAATGTACAATACAACCTCAGGGTTACGAACCCCTTGGGAATGGGGGTTGTTTGTAAATCTGAAATGTCCGTAACTCTGAAAATGAGTTTTCAATAGTTCTAATAAATGTGTACAGCCTTAATCTGGTCAATACAAGGATACAGCACAGTATAGCAATACTCATGCTGGTATGATTCTTTTAAAATGAACTACAAATGTTAATAATATATATATTTTTTTTTACTACAGCACTTTGATGCACGAAGCAGACACACCATTAGCTCACCAGCTGCTCGATATTCTCATCTGAGGAGAAAACAAAAAAAATGTAGAATGTGAAGCTGAGCAGAACTTATGCTTATCAGCAGAAATCATGAATTGAAGTCTGTTCACTGATTTAATAACAAAATAAAACAATACTGTAAAATGAAACCATGCACCCGCATAGCATGATAGAGAGTAGGGTTGTGTAGTTCAATACAGATTAAATTGGCAGTTTCAGATGTTTTTGAGAGTTTTTTTTTAGCTTCCTTGATCAGAAAAACAGGCATGTGTCCCATTCGTGCAAGAAGAAGAATCAATGATCCTCTTGGGATTGTGCAAGTTCTTCAGTCTGACCTGGTGGAAAATCATTAGGTCTCACATGGAAAAGCAATGAAAGCCCATAAATGCCAAGGAGCAGAACAAATCAATGGGGTAAACGTGGAATTGGTTTCCATCGGATTCCTTCAAAACCTGCTCATGATCAGCAGCGCGGAGAAATGTACAGGTCAACAACCACCACGTGTGTGGACCTTAACTCAGCTGCCCTGACCGGCCTCTGCTCTCAGTCCACTTGTCTTGAAGGATAACCTCTCGCCTCAGTAACTCATTCCTTCATATTCACCGAGGGTCAGCACCGACAGGAACTGCAACTAAGTCCATCCAGCTTACCTCTTGCGCTCTTCCCTTCGCTATCTGGGCCTCAAGCGTGGAAGAAACATGTTATAGCGAAAATGTATTTTTATTTTACAATATCAGATCTGCTGGTACTAGTCTCTGTTTGAAAGCCATGCTGCATTTCCTTGGTCATTTCACCAGGGACGTGCCACCCTTTTAACCAGCCGTTTCCCCAATTGACAGAAGCGTTTTGAACCGAGAAACACAAAAAACAAATACATACAGAAGTATGTAATAGCTTATTAGGGCCATCCTATCTCCAAGAGCTACTAACTGTGTATTCCTATTCGTTCTTTGAGATCAGAAAATGCTGAACTCTTAGTTGTTCCAAAAAGTCGTCTTAAATCAACTAGAAACAGAGCTTTTTGCTGTCGTGCTCCTCGTTTGTGGAACTCTATTCCGGCTGACATCAGGCAGGTTGAAACATTGGATTCGTTTAAGTCTAAATTGAAAACATCCTTTTTCGAATGTGCTTTTATATAACTGGATGCCGCTGGAGTGCATTGTACACATGAGCTCTCTTGTTTTGTTGTTATCTTTGTACAGCGCTCTGGGATGGCATAACCTGAAGGGTGCAATATAAAAATAACTTTGTATTGTATTGTATTGTATTATTTCAACATTTCAACAGCAGGGAAAAGGTACATAACTTGAAATGTGTCTCTGATATGATGGAATTCATTCATGTATGCATGTGAATTGCTGTTTTGTTCTTTAATCTGGGGTGTGCTGGTAGATGGACTCTGCAGGATGACATGAATGTTAAGCGTCATGCTGTGTGTCCTGTCAGTGAATGACCTCAAACAGCAGATTAGATTAGATTAGAACGATGCTCATAAAGCACTCCCAGTGTACTGAGTGGGATTCATTCACTGGCATACAGGACAAGAAGGATTTACAACAATGTGATTAATGGAATGACATGTGACCACCAGGAAGTTCAGATATTTAAATGCCATGTAAATATGATTGGGTTTCTGCAATCCATGAGACTGAATACACGACTACTGACTCTGCTACTACTGAGAGGACACACAGTGGGTCCCCAGGACCAGCACTGGGAAACCCTGCATTAGACTACATACACGACTATTGAGACTGCATTTCTGCTGTGCACTCCAGTCGGTGTAAAAACTTAACAGGCTGTTTAAACTTTTCCATTTCTTTTGGTATTATCTGTTTTATAAAGTAGTAGTGCACTTTTTTTTTGTTAAAACTGTTTTAGTTAGTTGCTTTTTTTGGTTTATTGTTGTTCTCCTTTGTTCTCTTCCTGCACGGGGGACTTTGCAAGTGCAGGAAGGACAGAATGTTTGCCTTGTACTCTTTATTTACCATCTTTTTAACTTTCCTTTAAATCCGGTAATGCATTTTAAGTTAAAAGGCATTTCCAATTGATTGTTCTTGTATTTTTTTTAATTAAAAACTGTTTTATTGTTAGTTTGTTTAAACTAATTAGTTTACCCCTGCTGTGTGCATAGTCAGGCAATCAGACAGGCTGCGTGCTTCTGTTTTGTTTGGGGAGTGAGAGCACACGGTTCTTTCGTTTCTTCTTGCTCTGCTTTTTAAAGCTCACAAAGGGACAGATGGTCCAAGATAAATGTTTGTGTCAAAATCTTTTTTTTTTGTGAAAGCTAATGCAAGTAGTAACTAACACCTTAGGCACGTTTTCGACTTGTTTGTTGCAATGTTTGTATCACAAAAGAAATTAACAAAATAAACAATGCCATGTAAAGCACTGAAAACCCTGAGATCCCATCAATCAATACAAGTCAAAGAACAGCTTGTACCACGAAGCCCGCTCTCACATTCATATCAAACATCATTTATCCAAGCCAGGTCATAACGAACATCCCTCTCTCTGCAGCCTGAGCCGTGCCTTTGAGTTTACCTTCACCTCGCGTTTGGGCCAAGCCATGGCAGGTGGGGGTCACGCTAATGTAAAATGTCTATTGCAATGGGTAATAAAATATTTTGAAAACACTATTTACCCATAATAACATGTCACTGAATCTGTCCTGAAGATGTTTGCAGCAGTGTTGTCCTGAAGCCAGCTCCACATGCCTGCACTGAGACACTCCACGTGTTGCAAGCTTCACTGTTCATACATTTACACCACAAACACAATGTGATTGGCAGGATGGGCCCGGCTCTATCCAGGGATTATGGGATTATGGGATTATGGGACTCAGTGCCGGGTTTTTAGGATTAAACACATACACCTTTTTTTTTCTATCTCATGTACCATGAAGATATGCTTAAACCCCTATTATTCTGCCACATTCTTCAAATAATACATGAAGAAATTGCTTCATCTTGAGCTAAGAAGGACCGAATTGTAGTTGGATATTTAAACAGACACCACTAAAACTCTGCAGGGGTGAGAAATCCTCCAGCAACATGCATCTGAAATCATCTCCAACAGCAGGGATCGCTTGAATTCCAGTGCGGCACCAAGGAACAGACTGAAACTGTGCAGTCTAGTGAAGGTGAACTTGCCAAAAGGAAGACTATTCATGCTAAGTGTGGATCTGCATGTATATTTCGGTCCACATGTGAACAAGAAGGGTCCGTTCCATTTGTGGAAAATACAGTATGTATCATTGTGGCAATGTGGCCACGCCCTTGTGCGTAGTGTGTGTTATATGTTGTATGTTATGTGTTGCGTGTAAATGTTGGTCTATAGAGATGGTACACGGGATATAAACGGGTCTGTGTTTCACGTGTATTTAAAAATGTATAATTGTATTTAGGCACGGGATTGCACATCACTGCACGTGCATTTAAAGTAAGTAATATGCGCGCACGAGGTTGCACATCATTAATTCACGTGCTGGGATTCAAGTGAATAATTAATTAATAATTGAATCCCAGCACAACAGTATAAATAGATGCACATTTCATTCACTCGGGGTTGGGTGTTCGTGAGTGGAGAACAGGTGTAGAGAGGAGAACTGAAGAGAAATAGTTTAGATAACAACTGCTACAGCGTGCTGGAAGTGCCAGCACGGTGTCACGTTTTCACTTTTCACGTTCTCTTTTATTATATTATTCGCTCTGCACACACTCTTAACTCAGGGGAGACGTTAAGGAAGACAGAGATGTTTAAAACTCCTAGTGGTTTATGTTCGAGCACTGGACGAGCGGTGTGTCCTTAAAACCTTTTTATTTAATCAAGAAAATCACTCAGACTCATTTATTCAAAGTTTTACGAATCAGAGCAACATCAGCGCTCCTTCGTTTTATTAAAATGCCTTTAATATTGGTTTAGTAGTTTGCGCATACTACCAAAACCCGAAAACATGTAACAATAATTAGCAATCCTAACTTTATTACAAGTTTCAGCATTTAATACTTCAATAACATAATACAATTATATGTATTCAGTGCAGCCCTCAGGCTGGTTAAGCACAAAGCCTACAAGCACCCACTGCTATGTTTTAGCACATTCAATATAACACCCTCAATACCAAAACATAGTTTCAAAACCTCATAGCAATACAACCAATAAATGTGAGATACAATAATACCATTAATATGCTTACCTCCTATTATAAGGAAGAGTAGCGTGAACAAAAGAGAAGGACTGTTCTGTGGAGATCTGCAAAGGATGGACCACGTGGCTCTGCCAAGCTGAGTCTTGATTGTGGTGCCCTAGTGTGATCAGCCCAGGGTTTTTATACAATTTTCGTCCCATTGAAAGCAATGGGAGGCCCCAATTAGCTCCAATCATCAATCTATATTGACAGTCCTTATCTCTTGGCAAACAGTAATCTCTAAAGAAGTTAACCAACTCTTCAGACTCAATTGGAGTCATATGCCAACAAATCAACACTAGCCCATGTTCTCATCCACTCATTCTTGGCCCCCCTCCTTCATCTGAAAAGTTAGGTGAAGCAGCGTTCACAAAATCCCTGCTACCTTGATTCACTACTTAATATGGGTGCATTATAAAAAGGAGTGGTGTTTTAAATATATGCAACACCAATATAAGAAAAGTGGTGTTTTTTGAATATATGCAACACCAACAGTTTATATCATAATATAGCAGTTTATAGTTTATAATGGTTATAATTGATTACATGAACTTGGCTTTCAAAAATATATTCCCTCATGTCATCTCACTCTCAAATTAGTTTCCTTCTTTCCTTACTGGTGTATGTTTAGCAGGTATTATAGGGAACTTCCATCTTATATCTTTTTAGTGTAGAGTTTTCTCCTTATGGAAAACCTAACTATTTTACTGAGCTGTAAAGCTGTAATGCCTTTCTCTCCTATGGGCCCCAATTGCCTGAACTCAATTGACACTCAGATGACCCTGTATGTTTCAGCTATATTCATACTGGCTAAAACCAGCTTGCTGGAGACACCTCTTTTCTTGCCAAGTTTAATAGTGATTAATGTTCCCTAGAACTTTCCTTACACCTGTATCTTACGTGCTTGTTCCGCCCGGCAACTAACTATCTTAGGTGCTAAGACCATCCGTTCTAACTCCCTATTTTTGCAGTCCGGCCCGATACTATAAGCCTTCTGATAAAAAAATTCCGGCTTCTTCCCACCAAAGAGGCCTTCCAGCAGCTAATATTAATTTCTCCAAGGGCAGGCTGATAGAGAGTTCAAGAAGACAGGTCACATAGAGTTTACTCTCCTAAAACCTATCTCCTGCTTTTATTCTTCATTATTTATTCAATCCTTTTATTTTGTATTTTAAACACAACAACTTTTTATGCTGCGTCTTTTAACTTCAGAGTCAAACTAGTACATTACTTCTTATAGCGTATGGCTGCTAACCTTATTACTTTCTGCAGCAGTATATCAGCAATTTTACAATAGGTTCTTATTCAATTTCCCTACTCTCTATTTGTGGTGTATCTTCTGACAATGCTTATTTTCTTAAGTTAGAGTCTGCTTTTACTCTAGGTTGTTCTTACTCACCTACTTATTTTAAAACTGAATTACAAACAGAAACCTACTCAAAGCGAGGTCTTTTAATCCTTTTCTGTTTTTCTCTTTCCCTTAAGAATACTCCTAACTCCTTTTCCCTTTATATTCAGAAGTTATAATTCTTGAATGTAAGCACACAGTAATTCTTTTCATTGAATTAGGACTCAGTTTTTAACTGCTCATCTTGATAGAAAACAGCTTCAGGTATGCTATCATATTAAGCAAAGTGAATCATATGATCTTATACATAAAAATTGTTCATAGTATTTCATACTAACAATAATTATCACTACCTATGATTATATGTTACCACAACAATCTATACCATTTAAAGCAAACATATTAACATACATCTATTAGTACAGCATTATTCTGTATTCAAGCTGAAAAGTCTTAACAGAGATTTCAGCACTAAATTCTGGGAATCGTGCCAATTTTAATAAGAGACTGCTCAAGGCCGGCCAGTGTATCAAGTTGTACCAGATTCTGTTTTTCGGTCTTACAGAGAGAGCACTTTACAGTATTTGTTACAGACTAAAGATTATTCAAACATTACAAATGGTTACAGCACATATCATCTCATTAATACATTTCATTTTTAAATCATCCAGTCCATGTCCAATGTTTCAGCTCGTTCCCAGCAGGACTCCACTTCTGTCTTGGGTTCAGCTCGGGTCGGCTCTGCAAACACCACAATACCTATTTTGCTCTACATTATTAGTGGGCAGACTTAATACAACTGAATCTGAATCAATCGAGGAGCCGTGAACTCTAGCCACTGAAATTCTCCATACAAAGGAATCCAATTTCTTACTACACATAATAACTGGTTCAAGGTCACCCGTGACAACGGTACTTGTTAACGTTCGTCCACTTGTTTTGTGTGTTAGTTCGTTTTGTTTACCTGTTTATTTTGGCCGCAAGTGCCGTGTCCTGTTTTCTGTTTGTTCAACCTTTTTATTTATTGGTTATTAAACGCTGAGTGCAGCCATTGCACTCAGTTTCACTCATCACCACCGTCTGTCTGTGTGTTTCTTCCGGGTCTGACGTGTCACCACTCAGCCAGCCTTGTGACAATCATATGTGTGGAATGTAAAGGTTTGTCAACTTGTTGTGCTGCTGTTATGGACCATTGCAAATTAGTACAACTCAAGTCCTGAAGCCTACAGTATATACATCCATAGCACAGAGCATTAAAAAAAATGCAAACAGCTCTATATCCAAGCAGAATCAGGACCCTACAGGATACTCATTAATCACTAGAAATACTTAATGAAGAAGAAAAGCAATGGATAAATCCAGACAACAGCATCAGTCTACCCAGCTATGTCTACCATGCTATCTGGAGAAGGCAGAAGCGGAAACATTATTAAAATTATGAGGCTTCAGTTGAACAATTACTTGTCTTCTACATCTGTATATTATGTATAAATTATAATTAATCCTAATGCTTGAACAGATCATGTCTGCCCATATAGTATTCCATAGCAGAGTAGCCAAAACTCAAAGTATAGTTGATTATACTATATTTTAGGTAATAACATGGTAGACTGTAGTAAATGCCATACTAGCATCAAACCGGGACCTTGAGGCACCTTCTTTTCCAGCTCCCTGCTCGACTTAGTTGCATGAAACGCACAACACACACTGACAAAACACAGCAGCAACAACAATAAACAAACACAGAAATATTGCATGATATCGCTGACGAGATTAATACAGGACCGGTTTATTCTGCTGGCTGGAGCAGTGTGGAGCAGCACAGAGTAATAGCTGTGTAACTTTCCAAGCAGGGATCAGGGGGGTAAAGTCCTGAGATTGCAGCAGTGGGGATGGAAGAGCAGGGGCTACAGGTGCTCTGCAGCAGTGCTGAGAGAGGAGGGGGGATGGAAGAGCAGGGGCTACAGGTGCTCTGCAGCAGTGCTGAGAGAGGAGGGGGGGATGGATGAGCAGGGGCTACAGGTGCTCTGCAGCAGTGCTGAGAGAGGAGGGGGGATGGAAGAGCAGGGGCTACAGGTGCTCTGCAGCAGTGCTGAGAGAGGAGGGGGGGATGGAAGAGCAGGGGCCAAGTTTCTGCTTTGTTGTACATATTCCTTCAAGATCTTTTTTGAACATAACCGCGATCGTTTTGATATTTGTATTAACACATCCCTGATCAGGTTTGATTAGTTATTTTCATGTTACATCGGATATGAGTCGGGTCTTCCCTTCGGCTATGCGTCGGGTCTTCCCTTCGGCTATGAGTCGGGTCTTCCCTTCAAAATGTCTTCTGAATTCAAAACGTGGTTGAATTCCAAATGTTCAATCATTTCACTCTCACAAAGTTCAGCATTTTGATGGTTAAACTGCCCGTTCATCTCTGCCAGGGTCCTACCTGCTCGTTCCAGCACAGGTTCAGAGGGGCAGGGTCGGGGTTGTGAATATGCATGACAGCCTGTTCAGTAACACTGTTAATGTTGTTATATATCGGTGTAACCTTGTTCTGGGACATTATTGTTTTATTGACACCGCCATGGTGTCAAATTCAATTATCTTTTTGGCTGGAGGGAGTCATTTGGAGAAATGAAAAGTCAACGAGCAGCTGTGGAACAGCACATCACCAATGATGTGTTAACTGATTATAAATAAACATTTTCCCCTGTTCTAGCATAAAAACCAGATGCCACAAACACTTTTCAGGATCCTTTCCCGAATTCTTGGCATGTCAGCACATTTTGCACATACATTAAAAGCACTGTAGATGCACCATACCCATTTACAGTAGTTTAACACGTGTTCTTATAACAAAACGACATGATCAGAAAGAAGGACTTTGTTAAATACATGTTGTGAATGTAGGAAGCTGCACCCTCCCAATAGCAGAATCTGGTGCAAAATGCATGCAGTAAATATCAATAAATGGTAATCACAGTGTAGCTGCATTTACGTAATGTAGCTTCCATTTTGAAGTGCATTCCGCATTCCATTTTACCAGACAGCAGAATCTAATTAAAAACAAACAGTTTGTTATATATATATATATATATATATATATATATATATATATATATATATATATATATATATATATATATATATATAATGCATTCAGTTTGCCTGTAGAGTTAGTGTTTAACTTTTAGCGCTTTGAAATATTTAAGAGAATCCATTCAGAGTAAAATTGCCTTCCCTGTATTTCAATGAGTGCCACAGTAATTTCTGAGGTTTTATAATTACATTCAAGGTCTATAAAAATGACTGAGAGTGGGAATAAATTCCAGCTCCCCATTATTTCCATTCTCTTGCAGGCCCACTGTAGTATAATTTATGCTCCAAAGACATTTGTAGGCAGGGAAAGGTTGTGGATTTTTTTTTAAATACAGCAACACTAAGCAAGTTATTTGTAGATGAATTGGGTTGTCGTACAAGCCCAGCACAAGATATTAGTACTCGGTGTGCGGTGTTTAACTGTTTCCTGAAGTTACCTGTGTAATGTCAGAGTGCATGTACCACGTTCTCACATGCATCTTTCTGCTGTCAAGGCATTTTAAGGTGTCAGGTTTCTGGGTCCAAAGTCCCCACATGGCAAGCCATGGTAAACCCTGCTAACTGTGTGGTCCAGTGGTTAAGGAAACAGGCTTGTAACCAGGAGGTCCCCAGTTCAAATCCTGGTTCAGCCACTGACTCGCTATGTGACCCTGAGCAAGACACTTAACCTCCTTGTGCTCCATCTTTTGGGTGAGATGTTGTTGTAAGTGAGACTGCAGCTGATGCATAGTTCACACACCCTAGTCTCTGTAAGTCGCCTTGGATAAAGGCGTCTGCTAAATAAACAAATAATAATGAGAAAGCAGCTAAATTGCTGTGCACATTCACTGTGGAAAACATTTTTTCCCAAGGGATGACAGGAAGGTTTACACTAGTAATGTGTCGTTTAATTGTAATAAAGTGCTTGTTAATAACAGTCAAAAGCTCCAATGACATAAATGTTTTATGACCAGATCGTTAAACTAAACTGTGAACGACTGAACTACCAGTGTGCAATCCAACTGCATCTCGCTGATGCAAGCGGGGAATGAGTGATTGCATTGTTTGAGTGATACACCTAGCCTTGGGGTCAACGCCCCCTATCCGTCTTTGGCTCATTAATGTTAAGCACCGCTACAGAACATGAGGTGCATTCCTCTTTAATTGTCATTACAGGGACAAGACTGGCCGCTGTGTCAGTGTGCAAACAGGAAAGCGTCAGCTGTTATTATGTTTTTGAAGCTGAGCAGGTATTTAACAGCCTGTTGTTTATATGTATACTAGGCAGACAGTTGTTTGTAATGTCTTTACCCAATACAACAAAGACATACCACTGCCCTGCTCCTGGATGAAATAAATCACTACAAAATTCAAATATGAAATCCGAGTATCACAAACTGCCAAGCACGGGCTGGGGTGTACTTTTGTAATCCTCACATACGTTTATTTGCTGGATATTTAATATTTCGAGAATATTTATGTAAGAATGATATGCGTAATTGAGCAAACCACACCTTCTTCAACAGTAAGTAGTTTCTCAAAGGACGTTTCAGAATTCAAAATCAAAGCCAACACAGAAATATATCTTTCAAATCAGTATTTGATTTAATTTCTTTTATTTAAATTTTTTTTGTGTGTTTAGTTTTTTAGTTTTCGAACGATAAATAAAAATATAATGTAAAAACAATTAAACAGGACTCTAGAGGGTATGACAGTTTCAGGGATTGTATTGCTGTTCATTGTGAATGGAGACAGGATTGCCATATATGTAATCACTTTAAACATAAGCAAATGACCTTGGATTCCGAGTTATCTGTACAGTAAGAGACTCCCTTTTAGCTGTGCAGCTGGATATCCTGATAAAAGCCAAGCAGAGTGCAGAGAAGCATTCTACAGTAAAAGCTTAGAGAAAGGCTAGCCAAAGAGCAAAGGTTTTCAGCTAGTGCCTTCATCAGTGAAATGGGGAAATCCTTTTGATCCATCTGTGCAACTGTTTCTGATAGCTTCATAAAAGAGTTGCTATCCTCCCACTGAGAGAAATGGTTAAGCAACTACATGTGCAATAATCACGATAAAGGTATTAACCTTTGCAGTGACCGAAGAATCGCTGCAGAAACATTTGTCTAATTTGTATCTCCAGTTCAGGACTGCATTGGAGGGGCTGCTAAGCAGCACGGTTCTTTATACACACAATTAGGGAGAATTTAAAGAAGAGACGGCGATGGGATTAATGGAAAAACTAAGCAGCCTGGCAGATACAGAGAATAGGTAACGAAATTACATCCGACTCTGCTTAATCAAAACTACAAGAATCTTGCAATGCGTTGACATGCAGAATGAGATCAGAAATCTCACCGCATTTGTTTGATCAAACCTTTTCTCCCCCGAGTCCTAATAAATGTAGACAGCAAGGCTTATAAATACAGGATCAATTATAATTGATTTAGTAGGGTAATACGTGTATTCATCTGACACCCAGTCCCCACAAAAACATTTTTAAATGTTGCAATCAGCCCGAGGCTCTGATTTCCTTCTCTCTGGAGGATTAGCCTCGCTACTGACTAAACCACACACTTTGTTACCAATAACATCCTTGGATTTTCATTTCAGTAAAATAATTGCAGGATTGACAGGGCAGGTTTAATACGCTTGCCAGCAGTTATTCATACTCCATGTCTCCGGGATTAAAGAAGCCACAGTAATTTGTTAACTAAATGAAGGGTGTTATTGCAAGTTCTACAGACGGATAAGAAATACAATTTCCTTTAATATTGGAATAAATTGCCAGCGGCGTGATGGCTTAGGCTCTGATAAGCGCCAGCGTCGGATGGGCCGTGTCACATGGGGAAGCCGGCATCCCTCTGCTCCAGGCATGCTATTTCATTAGCATCTCAGTCATGCACATCTGGGGATATGATCTGGCCATCCTTGAAAGCAAATGAGACATACTGAATCTGTCCCCTTCCTGGTTAGTAAAAGACACACAAAACGGACCTCTCTCCCTTATGTAACAAAGCGGATGCTGGGCGAGGCCACACACACTGCTAGCGAGCGTCATAACCATTCTGCAAGGGAGGCTCTCTGTGGATGTGGTTCTAGAGCTTTTAAGCAGGGGTCAGGGGTCAGGATCCATAACAGCAGTGCTTAAACAGTTACACTTCCATGAGACAGACAGATATCTTCAGTCTCCAGGAGCTGCCAGTCCATCACCTTTAACAATCACTGAATCAGTTCCTACCATGAACCTGCCCTGTAAACAGACAGACAGACAGACAGACAGACAGACAGACAGACAGACAGACAGACAGGGTGCTGCCGGAGTCTCTGGAGTGCCACCAGAACCCGAGCTCCCCAAGCCTTCCATTCATTTTGAAGAGACTGCCTTGCAAAGCCCTGATCTCACTCTTTCCTGTGAGCTGTTGCTTTTCTTCTCTTGTGCAGGTAATTAATGGAGCCCTCGACCCTGTAAGATTAATGGAGCGTGCTACCCTGTCGTTCAGTTGATTGATCATTGCTGAACAAAGGGCACTTTTTAGTGTCTTTGTTTAGAAACCCAGCTCACAATAAACAAGTATATTTACATTAAAGACATGGCCAAGCGCATCTCTCGAGATGAGTCTCGAAGGCCACAGATGACTGCTGGGCCGCTACGTTAATGATCAGCACAGCCATCTGTAACTTAATCAGATTCTCTACAAACTGGCTAAGTGGACGCTGTGCGGGGATGTGTGGTTCTTGGAGGAGGGTAGCGGAAACGTTACCGCGATGCCCAACACATGGGCCCACGCAAACACACAAACGTCTTTAAACAGAAACAAGTGAAACAATCAACCCTTATATGAGTCTCTCATTGTAAAACCCTAGTGTAATAAAGCACAACGACAGCATGGCAAAGCATAGGAAAAAGTGTACACACAAAGAGGTGTGATAAAGCATATTAAAAATCATGGCAAGCCATAAAAGCATAGTATAACCTTGGAAAAAAAACATGGGAAACGCATTGCAAAACTGCAAAATTACTGTGCAAAAAAAAAAAACACACGGTAAATTTTTATAGTGCCAACATTTTAAATTTTGTAACTAAGCATGTTGTTGCACAGTAACTACACAAGCATGGGTGTCATTACTGTTATTACAGTGTAAGTACAGTGATGTTAGAATGTGAAGTGTTATAATTATGAAGAATTTGATTGAATGGGGAGGATTTATCATTTCAGTCTGAGGAGGCCGCACTTTGGTTGATCCCCGGAGCCAGCATCGCAGCCGTTGTGTGTGCTGATGCGCCAGGGAGGCAAAATAAGCTGATCCCTGGAGCCAGCATTACACTTCAGCCATTAACACCAGACAGAAGGATATCTACATCATCATATGGAAGGAAACGTAAATGGATGGAGACACATATGGATCACATTAGTTTACTGTAAAGCTACGTCTTAGTTGGTGCTTATCTTGGCGAGAGCCGAGTTCAAATCAGCATGAAGTTTTAACATCTACTCTCGTGTAATGGAAATCATGTTAAGTTTTATTTTCTACTTCCTTACTTATTTATTGTACATGTCAGCTTTAATCTGCTGAACTGGGAGTAGTGACGGTGACAGGTATCAGAGACCAACTCCAAGCAGGGCTTATTGTCACAGGACCCATTTGCAATGGTAATCGTTCCAAATTGAATCTGCATCCCGCAGCTCTGCAAGACGCAGGACGGAGCAGGAAAGCAGGGAGCCTGAGAGGCAGCTATAGACAGGCTGAAGAGGGTTCTGCTGTGCTTGGGGCTCCACCACTGGGACTCTGGGCAGAACTGCACTTAAATATGAATTAATAGCTAGAACCTGGTCACGCTGAAAAGCGAGATACTTGTGCTTGATCATGTTGCCACTGGTTTTGTTTAGTAGAGAAGTGTCGAACATGCATTGTTACTTATTGTTATTTGTGTTGTTTTTTTTGTTGTTGTTACATGAAAGCTTTTGATTGGGTTGGAAGCTCTGCAATTGAGTGAGCACACCTCAGTCCTCCTGACCTTGAGCACCCCCTGCCTGCCACTCACACCTGATGCAATGATTCATTGATTAATCGATTATTGTTGACACTTGCAAATAACTATCACCAATTCATAATGAATACCACAGGAACAGCACCTGAAGTCTTACGCACTTTCTGAGTTCTGAAGTCGTTCCTTTTGAATTCAGCCCTGTTAGTTCATGTGGATTTATGTACATGTGTTCATTCAATGTGCCTTTGTTACAAAGCATGTTGATCACGTGTATAAGGCACGCATTCCTGCATGAATTAACACCTCACAATCCCCTGGTGGGCGAGTAAGAGGGTGTAAAAGCAAATGAAATTTTCTCCCATTATTTAAAAGTGTTAGTCACTTATTGATCGCCATGGCTTTTATTCACTGATCGATTCATCTCCCTGGGGCTCTATCTGAAGCCACACGTCTCATATTTACAGTTAATTCACTTCACAGGTTGCAGCTGATATTCAGACAAACCATAAACCCATTGTAGTAGCATGGTAATATGACAGTACCAGCCTTCCTAATGCATGTTCCAAATCCATTGTGCTACCATTGCTGTCAGACCTGGGGTCACCAGATTTCATTGCAAGTCTGTCTTGCCCCTCTCTGAACAATGCAGACCCAGGTACAAGTCTCTTGTAAGATGCATTCGGAGATATCAGACATGCATATATGTAATTTTGTTTTCTTTTTCTTGGCACATATAATAAACTGTTTCATTTTACAGGGAGGTAATAATGCAAAACTAATCTGTGTCATATATCCATTTTAATCTCTCTCGTGACAATTCTGCTCACTATCTCAAACTGCTGCTGTTCTTCTTCGATAGACTGACTGGCAAATGTAATCTCTTGCCATCACATCACCCCCGAGTTACCGATTACAGTTAGATGAGTAAAATCAGAAAACTTTCCATTTCCCTAATAAGTTATCTCGCCTGCACAAATGGTGTGACCGCATGACATCAAGTGTTAAATAAGCTGCCGATCTGAGACATTCTTTCCACTTTATGGATTTAATCAAAAACGACTCCTCCACCATAAAAAAAATCTCATTTTACACCCGTTGGAGGTAAACATTTTCTGCTGACTCGAGCGTTGAGTTTGAGCTAGATAACATCCGCGACTCAGCCTGCTCCAGTAATTCTGCAGTTTCTCCCCCTTCCTCTCCCCGGTCCTTTAAAAAACTGCTCTACAGTGTGAAAATACAGAGACGCTAACAGTCCACAGCACATTTACACTGCTTCTCTCAGGACAAAGCTTTTAATACTGTACACAGGTCCAGATTCACAAACATCTGCTCACGCATATTTATTTTTACAACATAGTGACAAAATATCTATAATGTGTTGATGAAACAGATTTGTCCTCACACATCAATTAATGTGATTATGTTTGCATGAATACTGCATTCCCTGTCTGAAATAGTATCACTGTTTCTTCTGCATTTTCTGCATTTCATGAATTTTATGTATGTTATAAATCTGTCCAGTGGTGTCGTCGAGACGGAACGCGTCAGAATGCTGTTCTGGTACTATTTTCTATAGGCAACAGCAGACAAGCCAGAACTCGTATTAAGTCACATGACTCATATCTCCCGGACAGTGGTCTGATTCAGTCAGTAGTCTTGTATGTAATGAAAAGCGCATTAGGAGCTTCTTCTCTAACTAAATACTTTAAGAAGGCTAAAATGCTGACGACGCCAGCAGCAACGCATCAGCTAGGACTGTGGACACAAACACAAACGAAGCCACTGACACGCAGTGACACGGAAAGTAAAACATTCTGACAAGATGATGGAAGACACTTTGTAGAAATATTTGTAGAAATGAGATAAATGCATTACCTGTTATATGTGTTTCTAGAAGTTCAGCATGCAGATCAAATGTGTATTAATGATTGTTTAACAAAATCAATATTTTAGTGGCGTTCTGGTGCATTTATTCAGATTCAAGTGACCACCTCCATCCATCAAGCTTACTGCACGGTATTTACTCCAGGACAAAATGAGAGCTATTTTTTTTAAAGGAAGGACCGACTGTAATGTAATTGTGTTCGGTATTAAAACGATTTTCAAATGGAGTATGTAGCTAACAACTTGATTTGTCCTGTCAAACCATTGTTGAATTCCAGGGTAAGCTAGCATTGAAAGCAAGGCAAAACAGTGGAAAGTAATGGCACAACACAGTAAATATGACTGTATATAAAAAAAATCTGCTAGATACTGCTTGCGTAACTTCAGTTTAGCACAATTATCAATGCAAAAGATAATCTCCTTGACCGAGACCTCTCTGTGATTGAGCCTGAGTAATAGGAGTAAATTACAGCTTTAACATAATTCACTTCACTCTCCAGTCGATCGATACAAAGGGCTCTCAGAAGTTATAATTGCATTTAGAAAAACTGGAAGGTCACTCGTTTCTGCGAAAATGAGATGAAACCTGGCATGGCAAGAGTTTCTCTGAAATAAGACACACATGAAAGATTTAGCCTTTCATTAGAATGCACCACGCTGAGCTCACGGAAGATGTACAGTCCATACATGACAGGGGCTGGAAAAAAAAGGTCGAAAAAATGAATTGTTTTCAGAACTGGGAGCAGATAAATAGAAAACAGAACTGTTTCCCAGCGGATACTGTATAAGATACACGTCCATCCATATTCCCGGGATTGATTTTCAGCCATTCTGGGTTTCATACAAACACAGTGACAATTCAATATATCACGTCTTATATCACGCTTTCACTGGGCCACGTTTTTAGTTTCTTTAGCTGTTAGACACTAGCTTCCTAACACACCAATTCATGTTTATATATATATATATATATATATATATATATATATATATATATATATATATATATACACACACACATATATAATTAGTATTTATTTTTTAGCAGATAAACTTATCCAGGGCAACTTACAATTGTTACAATATATCACATTTTTTACATACAATTACCCATTTATACATTTTTTTTTTTTAGTGGAGCAATCTAGGTAAAGTACCTTGCTCAAGGGTACAGCAGCAGTGTCCCCCACCTGGGATTGAACCCACGACCCTCCGGTCAAGAGCCCTAACCACTACTCCACTCTGCTGTATATATTGTGCATTGCATATCATTACATTGAAAGCATTGCTCATCTTTTCGCACCCAGGCAACATAGTGACCATGGCTGATGGTTTTCTCTTTGTGGAACACAGTTGCCAGAGTTTAAAATGTTTTGCTATCAATTGCAACTCTGTGATGCTTGAAATTGGCAAGTGCTGTATTAATTGCAATATCATATCATTTTAATAAACTAATAAACATTATGGGGGATAATTAATTAATTATGTTTGAATTTGAAAATTGTGCTATATGTGATACGTAGAAAATATTATAATACAATAAATATAACACAGATATTACTATAAAAATAATATACAAATAAATAATATGCACAAATAACACATGCACACAATGTCTAGAAGTGCAATATCATATCATTTTAATAAACAATATGGGGGGTAATTCATTCCGTGTTTGAATTTTAAAATGGCACTATATAATTTTTTTTTTTAACATTCCAAGAAAGTAATTTTTGGTAGAAAGAAATGTATAAAATGCATTCATGTCTTTACAAAATCATTTTCTTTCCGGAATATTCTTTTAAAAGCTGTAAACAGGAGCATGTTATCATTCATGTCTTGTTGTCAACCAACATTTTGTTACTGTTAAACTTCGCTAAATGTGGACCTCAGTACGTAGCTGTGCTGAAAGTAATCTGTACTGTAACAGTGTCGTTGCTTGCAATTGCTGTCCTAGCTACATGCTAGAGGCTGCGTCCCCACCAGTTTAATTTAATCTTAATTGTATAATAAGTAACACTATACACAGGGCCACTTTCATTTTTCACGTTTTAGCATTTAAAAGCCCAGAACAGTTTTAATACCGACAGCAACGTAGGTTTGTTTGTGGAATGGAACGGCATCATTGAACTCCCGACTATGTGTATGCCGAGTGTGGTTCCTTAATTTGCTGTGCTTTTTGAGATACAGGTGTATCATTATTATAAAAAAAAAGAAAAAAAGAAAAGCAGCTGGTTTTTTTTCGCCACTCTGTAACTCAAAAAGTATTCAATCAAATCCTACCGCAAGGTTAACAGGTTCTGTTGAGTCTGCCAATCCGACCACACATAAACATTTTCATGCGTATTGGTAGGGTTTTATCCCCTTTTCGAGCTGGGTGTAAAATCAACTCTCTCTCTCTCTCTCTCTCTCTCTCTCTCTCTCTCTCTCTCTCTCTCTCTCTCTCTCTCTCTCTCTCTCTCACTCTCTCTCTCTCTCTCTCTCTCTCTCTCTCTCTCTCTAGTTAAATGAGAATAATTAAGTACAGCAATATAAGCAATATACAGTACAAAGGCATTTCAGATGGCTGTTTATTGCACATTGAAAATGTATAATAATTGTATCCCTATTATACTGTTTTTAAGCCTTTTTTGTTTCTTTGAAGCGCAGTAGTTTTGTAATAATTCTTTGTCATAGACCCTGCTCTCTTTTTTCAAGATAATCAAGTCGATGGCCTCCTGGGGCGTTCTCGAGAGCAGATCTTATAAAATGTCTTGATAAAATGAGCTTGAAAATGACCTCTCATTTCCATTTAGCACAGCTAAACTACTTGTACAGTGCACAGTGCAATTACACCGGACATTAATAGCATAGGTGCTCGTCTGCACTTCATGAATTTGCACAGATGTTTGTTTTGTATTTGAAGAGAAGACCAGAGTAGCAGAAGTGCTTTTCTGAGAAGCAATCAAATACTAAACAAGGAAGTGCCCCGCATCTGATTTTATATAGAGGTTTGATTAGCTTTGATGCTGGGATTGAAGGTTGTGACCAGCCAGTATGACCTGTGGGAAGTTCTTATAGGATGTTATTGGTTGCTAAGAAACCACTGCAGCTAATCAGCGAGTATGATACCAGCCAGAAAGATGTAACATACTTTGTAGGAAAGGAAAGGAGGCTCAACTGCAAGAATAAGGCTTATCTTCCCTCGTTAAAAACAACTTAATCTGTCATTTCCTCTGTGTTCTCTGTTTTAGAACAAGCTACATCTTAGATATGCCCTGTTAAACATCCTTTCTTCCCCATGATTATAATTAATAATCAAAATACCCCAGGAGACTTGGGCTGTGTTCTTTTCTCATTATGAAGATGTATCGGGCAGTTTTGTGCGATACAAAATGAATTGAGGTTAACAGCTCAAAAACCACGAATGCAGATGAACCCAGCTCTTTTGCACAGTGGTTAAGACGGGTCGCTGGTTCGCCCAGACTCCACCCTGCTACACAGAATACGGCTATCCTCTTTCGTGCAGTCAGACACTTTCTTTGGCAAATAATAATTCCTGTTATTGTATGATCGTTTGTGTCAACACAAAAAGGGGGGGGGGGGGGGGGGGGGTGCTTCTTGGATAAACCTTTTCTAAATAGAAGGTTCAGTGTGATGCACGTTTTTGTTTGCCCTTCAGCTGATTTTTTTTCGTACTTATTTTGCTCCAAACCTTGCACTTTAATTGCTGTTCAGCTACGTGAAGTTGTTCAATTAAGCTCTGCTGTAATAGGATGGAGGTTGCTGTAACACAGGGGTAGCTTGTTCAACGGAAACAGTGACAGTCAGTAGCTCTTGGAAGAACTGATTCTGCAGACGGGTTGATTCCCGGGTGACCTGCAGTGTTTCAGCCTTTACTATCCTTCAGTGAACGACAGCAGTATCCACACATTTTATATTCTCTTTGGTGCTAAATCTGTTTTTCTTTAACTTCCATGAATGCCCCTTGGCCCCATCCTGTTTTCAGAAACCACTTGGTTTAATAATGTATTGTTTGTATTTCCCAAGGAGAAAGCGAAGCCTGCTTTCCCTTTATGTCACTTTCTGACACAAACAGACTCGCTCCTGTTGTACTTGCAGTAGTAGGAGGTTAAACACTGCACCTTCAAGCTCTGTCACATGCCTCATTTCCTGGCTAAAAACACGTTTCAGTGTTTTTTCCAGACGTGGCCAACCTCGGAATTTCTTGTCCTGCATCAAGGGTCACTGAGGGATTGTATTACTGTACTACGTTCAGAACAAAAACTTCCCGAGCAGTGGATGCAGCCATTGAAAGAACGTTTATCACACTGCGGCCATGTTTCTGGATTTCAGAGTCAGCCCTGATTGTTAAAATTATTCCTGTTCTCCCACATGCCGCCACAAATATCTTTTTGGCCAAACTGTTCTCGGCAGCCACTGCAGTCGTGAAAAAAGCTTGAAATGTGTCGCACTGTTCTCCTGTCGGCTTCTTATGCAGCACACATGCCTCCCTGCTGCGTGATGACGGAGCCCCTGTGTGGCCAGGTCTGGCCTGTAGCGGAAATACCTTATTTTAGGGCCAGAGCCAGCCACGAAATCTGGGTCAACCCAGATAAAGTGCTGAAACAAAACTAGTTATATGATTTGAGAAATGATTAGACTAGAGGTCATCATCAATTCCTGTCATTGTAAAAAAAAAAAAAGGTCAAATTCTATGAATAGTTTTGAAGTATATATACATACATGATGAAGCATTGCGTGAGCTGCCACGATCATTATTATCATACCAGCTGTCAGCACACATGCTTTGTCTGTCCATGTCCTTCGAAGGATGTGTGTTTGGATGTTTGGATGATTTGTTTCCAGTAAAAAGCTTGTCAACGGCATGTTGGATTGATTGATGTTGGTAGCAAAAGAACGATCCTCTGATACAATGAGTCTAAACGGTTCCAGGGTGTTCCTGTACCACCACATCACAAGCAGGCAGACTCTGAAATGGCTACATTGCAGCACGTACTGCCTTATTAAGAATGCTGCAATGTGTGTTTTTCTTTAATATTCATATTTATACAATAAAAAGGTGGATTTAGATTTTTCTAAAATGCATCAGCAATTGTTTTTTTTTTGTATTCACTATTAAGGGGTCCCATCACACCACAGTCACTGTAACCAGCCTCTTACTCAATACCTTACAGTAAATGATTTTAAGTTAACGCTGCAGCTCAAATGTGTTGAAATAGTAACTGCTGCTGCTGCTGCTGCTGGGATGCTGCCCCCCGGGACATCCTCCCAAATGAGACGATTCATCACAATGTGTTTTCCATGTGAAAGAATTTACTGAATAAATACATGATCTTTTTTTTTTTTTTTTGGTATGCTGTAATGCTTATTACATTACATTCACAATGACCTTACAAGGGTGCTGTATTATAGTGTGTGAGTGTGCATGGGGGGGGGGGGGGGGGCTGCGTGCGTGTGTGTGTGGGTGGGGATTGTGTGTGCGTGCATGTGTGTGGGGGGGTGTGCATGTGTGCATGCGTGTACGTGAGTGCGGATCTGAGTAAAACTATGAACGAAAGGAAAAATCAATGTGACTAATGGAAAGGATTGTCATGCTCTGTTTCTAAGTGATGCTAAACGGATTTGGATCTTATTTTCCTGAGGAAAGCAATAATGGAAAGGTCGTTGACATCACACACCCGGCCAATGCGATCCTTCTTGAATTGAAACCACTTACAGAAGAGGTGCATGCCTGTACTGAGAATGGCTGATACGTTATTGCAGACACTGCACTGTAATGCCTTTGACCTTAAACATTGAGAATTACAGGTTTGAGATAGGAACCCTAACATTATTTGTACAGTATAGTACTAGCTAGAAACAACTCAAACTGCAATCATTGTATGCACTTCAAAATACTGCATAACTGGTGTTTTATTCACTGAATGTTTCTTTAGTTGGGTTCTAGAATGAATACTACATTTTATTTCATTCATCAAAAACAGACTTGAAAACTTTTTAAAAGTATGAGATTCTGAATACAGTGCCCATATAGTGATGCCTAGTCTGCTGTGACAGACAGACAGGAGTTGACCACTATGCAGTGTTACATGATCCCCAGAGTGGACAGGCTGCCTGGTATTGATTCTGTGATACGGGTGCAGCGTCTTCCTAAAAGGGACCTGGTGGGGACAGCGTTCTGCCTGCTAAGCAGATTGCAGGCTCCTGTGTCTATTTCAGGGCTGTTTTCAGGAAAGCAACAACGCTGTGCAGTGATGAATATATACGATCCCCTGGCATGACATTTCCATGCATTACAGAACTGACTCTGGGCTTACTGGAGTTATTCTCATTGCGTCTTTTTTTCTGTGACCGGGTCGGGGTCGCTGTCATTTTCTCTGTGCCATGAGAAAAGAAAAACGCTGCCTAAAGAACAAAAATAAAAATGTGTCTGAGCTGCATTCTGTTGCATTCTGGTCTATAGTTTTCTGTCCTAGATATTTCATAGCCTATGCTGATCAGTAGGAATAAACATGCTTATTTCTGAAGCTTACAAGCTAAGGACGTCTGCAGGACCAACTCTTAACAAAATGCTTAAAGACGCACATGCACAAAGACAAGAAATGGGTTTAAGTTTTTATGAGGCCAGTTGAACTCATGTATAAATAAGCAGTACTGCCAGACAGAATAGAAAACACAGAATACATGCCTGGCCTTAACTCTCTCTGTCTCCCTGTGAGACTTCACTGATGAGAACAAGCTTACAGATAAGAAATGGCAAAAGCCATTTTAATTGCTGTATTTATGTATTTATTGCTGTTTGTAGTCATGCTGAGTAGTTGTGGGTTCTGCTTCTCCCATATTGAATATTTCTTGAATAGTATAATTTCCTGTAAGTCTTCCTTGACCTGGCTCTCAGCATCTGGAGAATTTTAAGTGCTGGGACTAACAGCCTTTCTGATTCCATTAAAATCATATGGCTATGTAAGCGTTCAGCTGTGCCAGCCCCACAAACTCCCTCTGTTTATATATATATATATATATATATATATTAGCTCATATATATATATATGTACAGTAGGCAGGGCGACCACATCGGAAAGGTTACATTGTCAACTGGTTTGAATGAGATGGAAACTTAACCCAGAGCCTCTCAATTGAAATGAGATGTTAAGCTACTGGCTCTTTAAGAAAAACAAACTTGTGTTTCTTAAACTTTAGCTCGTTTAAATCGGTCAAAAGTAATATCACAGAAATAGCACTGAGAAAAAGAACTATGTACTTACAAAGTGAGAAATGATGACATGCAAGCAAGATTTAGCCCTGACATGACCGAGCGTATGAATGAACAAAATGATATTTTCTTCTTTTGCAGCTTGCAGGCTTCATTTACTGCGTATCAAAGGAATGCATTCAAGCTTTGAAAACCATATAACCTAGTCTTGGATCCCAATCAAGTAGCTGTTCAAACACTGCAATGTACCCGCTTGCTGTACAGTTTTAATTTCCAGGGATTGAACATGAATTCACTTTTCCAAGTAATTGATTTATTGAATACATAACGAATGCACCATGAAATTAAACCGTTGTGTTAAGTTTTTTTGTAGTTGCTGTTGTTATTATTATTTTGATCTCTAAAGCTGAACTCTTAGATGAAATAAAAGTTTGAAAAATACCATCGGAGTATTTCTTTGATGTATTTGATAGCAGATATTTTATTATATCTTAGTCAGAGACTTGAATAACCGTTTCTAATAATCTTAAGTAAGTAATAAGATTAATTACCCACTAACATCTACAACAAATTAACACAGTCTGATTTTTACATGCATGAAAACCATTTCGATAGTACTTAACAGTCTGTCAATACATATATTAGGATTCATTTTAATAATTTGTGGGATCACTCGCAAGGTCACTGAGTGTGACACTATGATTTCATTTAGTTGTGTGCAAGGTAACTCTTACTGTTACTGGAGTTGTCATCTTGTGTTTGGACGAGAAGAGCGTGAAGCAAAAACATGTATACGATGAGCAAAACCCTACACGCAATGTGTGTGGGCCAGTGGTTAAAGAAAAGGGGTTGTAACCAGGAGGTCCAAATCCCAGCTCACTCGGTCTGTCACCCTGAGCAAGTCACTTAACCTCCTTGTGCTCTGTCTTTCGGGTGAGACGTTGTTGTAAGTCACTCTGCAGCTGATGCATAGTTCACACTCCCTAGTCTCTGTGAGTCACCATGTCTAATCTGCTAAATAGACAAGTAATAATTAACTTATTATAAATCACAAAAAACGAAGAAAGTGCTATTAAACTTTTTTAAAAATGGCTGTTTTGTCGTATGATATTTATGACTAAAAAAAGGAAAGGCTATTTAATAAAAGCTTGTGTTCTTTCTGCAGTATTGCCAGTAGGTATTGGTGTATACCGTTGTGTACAACTGGTTTGTCAACATGTGATTGTACGACCATTTCAACTGCTTTTCTTTGGTCAGGGTACTGGTGGTGGCATACGGTGCACTTGCGCTGTAAGACATATCCTATGAGACATATCCCACTATCTTTAGCCACTACAACACCCCGAAAGATATCTTAACAAATAACGAATAGCGCTGTATCTAGCATGGGTTTAACTTTGTGGCATAGCGGCCCTACCAATAAATGATATAAAAGCGAGGAAACACAACTCCATACCCTGTGCTGCAGTAGACTGCAGGGCTCACACCAATGGCTCTTACTTCAAAAGGAAAGAGAAGCAGACATACAGTTCTACTGATTCCTCACTGTTGTGTCACCTCATCAGTGCTCCTGTTTCAGCTGAGGGCTCGTAATCACTCCCCGCATGCCGTATTTATATTTTATTGAGATGAGAAGTGTTTGAGGTAAGGGTGGCGACTTGCTTTACTCTGTACTCAGATTCCAGTTTAGTGAAGTCTATCCACAGCGTGGGCAGAGAGAGGGGAAGGGCACACACACATACACACACGTACACACAGAGCAGAACACAGGCAGCTATATCTTCTAGGATGGAATGAGTCTGTTTGGGAGAGTCAAAATCAGAGGTAGTAATTATATCGAAATGAGCAGGTTTGTCCTCAGAGGCATTCAAAAAAACAGGAATCAAATGCATTTAAAATATCAAAATACATGTATTTAAATTTAAAAATTAATTTTAAATCGTACCTTTTAATTGATTAATCATGGCGTGTGAGCGACCGATAAAGAGAAATATTTAATCAATCGACACCCCTAATATTAATTCTAACATTACACTGCAAAATATGTGTCTGGTAACTATGCCTTAATTACAATGTCGTTATAATGTAATTACATTGAATAAATACATAAGACCCTAGCAACTGCCAACATCTATCATTTTGTAATTAACCATGCAGTTACACTGTAACTACATGAGCAAACGTGTCAGTACGATGCTATTACAGTGTAGTTACAGGGTAGTTAAAGGGACTTACTGTAAAGTGTTTCCAAATGTAGTTTTTTAAACAATATCAGGGAACACTCTCCCACCAACACAGAAAATTCCCCAAACCGTGGGACAGAACATTCAACAGTATGCATGCTTTAATGTTGCAGTGAAATAAATAGAAGTGACATTGATTCATTTTAAAATGTAAAGTATGTTACAATGCACAAAAGCAATCAGTATGCTGTGTTGAATGTAGAAAAAAACTTCAGTGTCAGTTCTGTTGAACTGTGTATGCACTCCCCGGCAATGTACCGGCGAATGTGGAAGGCTTGCAGCTTTTATCAGGCATGAATACAGAAAAAGCAGCTAAAAGTGGGCTGTGGCATTCAGAACTTCCCATGCAGTCCAGCCCCCTGTGCTTCCCTCTTCTCATTCACAGCACTGCAATTCCTGCCTCCTCCTTTCCCTGCTACCTCCCACCCCCCTCTACACTCAATGAAAAGTATTGATCAAATCTGTTTGATATTTCTCTCAGTACATTTCAATAACTCTCTAACTCAAAAACTTCAGAGTTACAGAATGTGTTAAAATATTAGGGCTGGTAAAGCATGCTACACTTAGGATTCTCTGACTTAACAATAATCACACTGTAATTGCACATGTGGTTACAAAGCCTTTACACAACCACATGTTTAAATGCAGTGGAATTACGCTGGCAATTGCCACTATTGTTATGTTTTGTAGTTAAGCACTACGTTGCACTGTAACTATATAACAATATATATATATATATATATATATATATATATATATATATATATATATATATAATAACTTTGTTATTACAAAATAATTACAACATAGTTAAACATCTAATATAGAAAGTGTTTCTGTAAAGCATATTAAAACATGGCAAACCATGTTAAACTATAGCAAATGCATTATTGAAACCATTCTACATGTCTGGTAAAACAGTACATTTAGCATGGCGATTAAACCGGTCTTACAGAAAAGCTTGAACGATCCAATGGAGATCCCATTACAACAGCAGGGTATTACTTTGAAGAAATGCTCGCAGACTCTTTAGCAGACCACAGCATCACATCAAGTAGACACATTTCTGATACGTTCGTCGGTGATTGAAGCTCACTTCAGTTATATTTTGAAGTTGCCAGTACTGGTACAGTATTGGTACGGTATTGTTTTTTTACACATTCCTAGGCTCCAAATTCGTGGCCCATGCACATTTCTCCTTGAAGGCAAATAATTGAAAACCAGAAATGAATGTGATTTATGAGCAGCTCTCCTGAATATAAGGCATGAGCACTCTGCTGAATACAAGTGAGAGATACTGTATAAATATGAATTATCGACTACTCTACTTAACATGGATTATGGACTTCTTGCTGGATATGAATTAGCCAGTACCTCACAGAACATTAGTCTGGATCCCACCTCTGCTGAAATGAGATGTCTTTCTGTCACACTTAGTTAATTTCATGGTTGGTAAAAAGCTTTGTTTTTTTCAGTAGATAGGGAAGATGTTTGTGCATGTCCTACCGAAGTACTGAAGTGCCACGTCCTTCAGGCGACGTACTTTAAATAAAGTTTGTGATAAAGAATACTTATATATTTTATTTGCTCCGAATGTATATGGTCTCTCAGGATATTTTTAATACAGCTCACTGCTGCTCAAAAAATAACCGAAACTAATTTCTTATAATATTTAACTTCCAGATTCCAATCCTATACGATGTATCCACCATGTTTTACCATCGCCACTCAGAGCTGTACCATGCCTGACCGTGGTTACCTGTGCTTCAGTACACTATGCATTCCTTCTGCCATGGTATGCTGCAGTCAACTTTTTTAATAGGAATGTAATTCATGTCTCAAAGTGAAGCAGATTGCCCGGAAGGCTAAACTATGGAAGTTATTGTGCAAACAGAAGCCAGTGAATTATATTTTAGTGCAGAATTGAAAAATGTAATTGATTGTGGGACGCTGCAGTTTTAACAGTCTATTTGCTCTCGTGTAATCTTGCCACGCTTCCACGAAAGGAACATAAATCAAGCTTGATTCATAGCGACAATCCGTTCCAAACACAATCAGTCTATAAACATGAGCATTTCTGGATCCAGATTTTATTTTTTTTTTAAACAAAGGTTATTTTTATGAACTGATTTCTGTTAGACCAGATGAGTCCTGCGACACGGTCAATAACTAACATGTGAGCACATTTTCATTGTCCTGGCTACAAAGCATTTGTTGCTTTAGCAACTTTTGTTCAGATCAATCTCTAAATGATCACTAAGACCATGGATATATTGTGTGGGGGTTGGGGGTTAAAACCCATGTTGCTGTGTACCTCCGCCTTGCACACATTTTGACGGGTAAGCTTGTGGTGGATTTACATGCTGTTTTGATGAATAAAGTAGCATTTGATTTTCATGAAAGTGTTCTGTACTGCTGTCTACAACAGTTACAGGAACATCAAGATGTATGTTGACTTCAGTACATAAACGCTCTAAAGAAAGTGTACCATCCCATCAATGCTTCCTCATAGATGAATAGTGTTTGCTCTTCAGGCTCAATTGCATACCGCTCCATTTCTAGCTGTTTGCTTTGTTTTTTTTTCCTGTGTGATCTCCTTTCCACATCAGCCCCCCCACTGCCCCTGAATCACCAGCCTTCCTACAGCTGGCCAGGTATCAAAGCAGAGCCGTGCGCAACATTATCCAGCAAGACTTCAGCTTCAACAACAGTGTGCTAACACACTGGCCCTGATCGTAATGATCTTAACAGTGAGCGATCTAAATACTGACACCCTGTAACTCAATATTAAAGGGACACTTTATACCAGGGGTGTCCAGAGAGAGAGAGAGAGAGAGAGAGAGAGAGAGAGAGAGAGAGAGAATGGGGAATCGCTTAATTTTCCCCTTAAAAAGGAAGACTGATGTTACCAAACCCAACCCAACACCTGCCTTTCTGCATCATCATTCTCCCACGAGGCCAGAGCGGTTAATTCTGGTAGCATTTATTTCTTCCTCATAGAGATGCAGTAGACTTTTTATAGATATAATTATAGAGCAATCTTTGGGAATAGTCTGTCAAAAACAGGGCCCCCTAACCACAAATCCCTACCCACACACACTCATACACACACACACACACTGACACACACAAACACACACATACACACACAGACACACAGACACACACACACACACACACACTCATACACACCCACACACACACACACACACATACACACACACACTCATACACACACACACACACACACAGATACACACACACACACACACACACACACTCATACACACCCACACACACACACACACACATACACACACACACTCATACACACACACACACACACACAGATACACACACACACACACACACACACACACACACACACACACACACACACACACACACCCAGGAGATCAATTAAAAAGCACTGTCCATCCGTTCACAGGAGGCCCGCACCAACTAGCAAAAAAATAATATTATTATCAGTATTAGTCAATAAAAAAAAAAAATCGAAATTTTATGGAAAAATCAAATCATTCTATCTTCAATCGTGCTTTCCAGAAGAGTGTTAAAGACCTTTTTTGGAAAACAAACTACAAACTCCCACAGCTTTAAAGAAGGGCCCTAGCCCCCTCCAGTGGCCTAGCTCTGAAATTGCAAAGAGATTGATCTTTCAGGCAGTGTGGTAGATATCACACAAAATACACCCTGGGCCCTGTGAGTAAAATGACAGAAAAGCTTTTATAACTGACTTTTTAAAAAATATATTTTTTTTTAAGAACAGTAAAAACCCCTTAAGAGTAAAAAAAAAAAAGCATTTTATTTCAACTGTTAAAGACCAGGCTTTCTAAATAAAAAAGCAAGAAAGAATAAATAATAGATTTAAAAATGTTTTTAAAAAAAACCAAGCAGCAGATATGCAGGCATCTGCAGTGAAAAAGTTTGTACCGGGCGCTTTTCTTAAATAAAATGACATGAGTTTGCAGCCCAGTGTTTTATTTTTGCAGCCCCTGGTTGTTCAGCAAGGCATATTCAGAAACCCTGGAGCCTGCAGCTGAGTGCTCTGCCTGGCAGGGTGTTCAACACTCCAGCCTGGCTTGTACAATCCCCCCGGTGTGCAGTGACAAGACTGGAGGTGTCTGAGAGAGGAGAGAGGGGGATGTGATTCATATTCCACCACATCACCCTGCCTCATCACTCACTGCACTCAGGAAGATGCTCATCAGCGCCCAATCACCTCCCACAAGGGTAATATTATTACGAGCATAGTTTTGCATAATTATACATTTCGGAGATTTTTTTTTAAATGAATTACGATGAACGATGGCACTGAATGAACTTTCCAGACATCTTTAGGAGACGACAGCACTCCCTTTACTACCTTCCAGGCCCCTCTCCCCACTATACCAGATAGATCCCCTCCGACGGGAAGAAATGATCGCGGTTTGCATAACGAGGACTGCTTTAAACAGGAGCTGTGCTTAATACTGTCACAGCTAGAGTACCTTCAGTGTCTTTTCAGTTTGCGTGTCTCATGCTGTTTGCTCAATTGTTGTTTGCAATCACTGTGACTGCGTTCTGCAGCTCCAGTATCATTGTCATCTGTACATTGAATTAGGCTGGTTTTCCCTTAGGAACTGCAGGCTTCTTCATTGGTATTGGGTTATGTTCAAGGTTTTTAAAGACTTGGTGCTCCCTTGCCTCGGTCTCAGTGGGTAAATCGCCTGATTAAATAAATAAAATACATTCTGAGTTATTATAATGTTGCCCTCAGTCTTCCTTTACCTGGCTTTGAACCTGCTTTCAGTTTGTCTTCATTTCATCTTGTCCCAGTTGCCGGGACATGGCCAATCAGCTGTGGGTTACAACAGTAATAGAAACAACCCCTCCCCAACACACACACACACGCACATGGTCATGAAGCACCCACCCAACGGACATGAATACAAGCTAGTCGCACCCCATCACCCATCCTGCACCCCACTGTGCCCCATAATTCTCCTTCCCACTGATGTTCGCCCTGGCCATGGGGCAGCCAACCCGAGCTCTCCTGCCTCAGCACCTGTCGATTGCACAACACAACAGCCCTGCTGATCACCACACTGTTTCCAAGCTCCCTTCGTGTGGAACCATTTCATAAACAAACATTGACTAGGCATGGCCATGAAGAAATGACAGCAGCGTAGGACTGCTGTGTTTTTTGTGTTTGTTTTTTCTTCAAAGGACACACAGGACTTTCTCATCCAGTGTTGAAATATCTGTTCAGTTCAGCCTCTTCTGTACTTCAGCTGCTGCTGGTTTACACAGATTCAAAAGATGTTTTTGTCTCACAGGCATATTGTGCGCACGGCCCCGTCTCTCTCTGCTCTTTAATTTTAATGAAATAGATGACCGAGTTAGTTTTTCATCTCATATTCACAGACGAAAGCTCCCTCATCAACCTCATTTCTTACGGCACGCAAATAAAATGTATTTATGTTAATTCCGATGTAAAAACATGTAAAGGCATCACGTTTAAGATGCAAATTGCAGTTCGGTCAGTTGATTGCGGACCTCTGAACCTGCCCCTCGTCGTTATTATTCATTAATCATCATCATCACTGTCATCTTGAAAGGACAGAGGGACATCCTTCACAACATTAAAACATTGCTGTTTTACATAAACCTGCGAACTTGAGAATGAACCTCTGATTATAGTCTAGCTCCTTCCCTGTACCTGCAGAAGTGTCTGCTATCTGAAATACCTTGAGCTACGCCTTGTGGAGTCAGACAGGGCACTCACATCCACTGTAGGCAAATCAATTGTTGAAAACTCTCCCAGCCTTTTAAAACACAGCATTGATTTTCACTTCGAGTCACTAGTTAAAAACTTTAAACAGTGATTTCTACCCCACCACCCGCCCCACGTCCCACATTCAGAGGATGAAAACACAGCCCTGTTTAACGCTGGTTCACTTGATGTTTGTTTTTTCCTGAACAGACTTGTATGCATTGCGCGTCTGGTTCATGTCCTGGTCTCTCTCGAATCAGATTCACTGGGGTCTCATCGAATCATGTGTGAACACCACGCTAACATCAATGTGTTTTAAGAGTATCAAGAGGCACAGCTTTTCCATGTTGCATTGTGATCTCACTCCTGAAGCTCCATGCCTGTGTTCCATTGTCAATCCTAAGGCTTCTTTACTCAGAACACAAGTATATTGATATTGATTGATCAGTTTTGCAGTTGAATGTCGCAGATCAATAAAGAGGTGCACAGGGTTTTAGGTAGATACTTATTATTATTATTATTATTATTATTATTATTATTAGTAGTAGTAGTAGTAGTAGTAGTAGTAGTAGTAGTAGTAGTAGTAGTAGTAGTAGTAGTCGTAGTTATAACAATGGTTATAATGATTATTATTTAGTAGTAGTAGTAGTCTTGGTAGTAGTAATGTTGAAAAGTAATAAAGAATAATTTTTAACTTTAGCCTTAGCGCCTTTCTAATCTGCAATGCAACAGCGGCCCCTTGTGGTAAAATTGAAATTTACACTTTAAATTGCGGGTGTTTTCACATAACAAAGCCATTGCCAATTCACTTCATTGCATAGCTCTGAGATCCCATCACTCCACGCTCTTTCCATGGATTTGCATACTGAGCGCAAACATTTGACAATGACGCTTTTGGAGAGTGATGAAGTCTCATTATGCCTTGTGGTCAGTGATATTTCTTTTGTGTAGCCACAATGAGAACAATTCAAAATGCTATGCTCTGTCTGCAGGAGTCTCTTCCAGCTGCAACACAAGGAGCTTCCAGACACGTACGGTACTCAGCAGTGTTCGTAGCGTGTTCCCACCTACAACCGTCATGTAACACCACAATCTGCTAGATAGGACGCATCTTGCAAATCTGTCTGCAATCCCCTTTGATCGTCTTTTCAAATACAAGTTGGATTTGAGAAATGATATGCCCTTCAGACTCGGCTGTAATAAAACCCAGATGGAGGTGTAACTGTCTGGTTGGTGCAAGGAAACGATTAAACAACCGAACTCTGAAATTGCTGGAGAAGAATTTACACTAAATGTCACAGATTATATTGAAGTAGTGTTTACTGAACCAGCACGGGGAACAGATGCACTAGCTGTCAGGGTCGCATGGGTCTTATTCTCTGATGGGAAATAAGCTTAATAAATTCAATGAGAAGAATTCCAGGATGACACTGAAAAATAGATTGCTTTGCTACACAATGCTAACGTAATCGCTATGTTAACCCTAACCTCACCCCCACCCCAATATTAACCCTAACACTAACCCTAACTGCAACCCTGACCCTGACCCCCCCCCCCCCCCCCCCCCCCCACACACACACATTCTGTACCATCTTGAAGAAAACGTATTGTAATGGCATATATATTTTTAAATGCTCAGCTTTCTCCACCAGAGAGAGCAGCTGGCTATAATACACATGCGACTCTATAATAGCATATCCCTTCGAGGCACAGAAACATATTTTTTTTAATTCAACTTTAATGGAAAAATTATAACAATCTCTGCGCAGCTTTCTTCTTCCTCAGTACTGTTTGCTATCTTGGTCAGACATTTCTGAGTCAATGTGACTGGGGGAGCCAGAGAGCCACTCTCTATCTTCTATATCCTCATCAGAATCTATCTCTGACTCTGGACATGAGGGTATATCTTCAGTGAAAGGTTTTGCTACCCCCTCTGCATGAAACTTTCTGCCTGCCATATATCTCTACAAATAAGAATAGGTTTTGATTTACTTTCTGTAAAAAAAATTACACTGCATGTTTGCATTCTTTATTTTTAAAAAAAAAACTAAAGGAAAACTACATATACTATAAACTGTATCTGAACTACAACCACTACAACTCCTCATATATTTCAATATAAGACTAAATATAAGTGCTGGGGGAAAAAAAATGCTCTGTATGCTAGCCTGCATTCACAGTGGTACACAAATGAAATACAATTTTTTTCAGTTATTTCCAAATCTAACAGTTATTCCCCACAAGAAACACATCCAATTTCAGAAGGAAACGGAATCATGTTCTGTGACATCACTAGATTTGGTCTGTTTCTGTTTTTTCCACTAGAGGGCACTTCTGAGTAATGTAAAATATAATGGTTTCACTCACATACCACAATGCTTTAACATGAATTAAATTATGTTCTATGTTCTATGTTTTTTTTTTTTTTTAAATGATGTCTCAATCATAAAATCCTAGGAGATGCAAAACTTTTGGCCATCGCTGCATATTTGTACACTCTATTGACTTGCCTGGAAGCCTGCCTGTGCCTGGTAGAGACTAGGGGTACTTCCATCCTATCTGGTTTTAAAAGACTTGTTTTATTACTGTGTTGCTGGTGCTTGTACAGTAGCAAGCCAAAGTGCCTTGTGTCTGATTTTGAGTTATCCGGTTTCCTTACTAATTAGGATGCGCTGAAACTAATACCAAGGAGAGTACAGCCAGCAAAGCGACGTTATCCAATGCTCATTGTTAAAGAAACCACCTTACAGCGACCTCAGTGCACAGGGGGTCTTTATGGACAGGTTTTACATTGGGAATTGCACAGGATGGGGATGGTACATTGTGGAGGTCTTTCCTGTACCGGGTGGTCTGTGATATGGGGTTATGGGATGGAGAACGTTTGTGCTTGTGGGCATAACGACACAAATAGAAGTTTACGCCCTAAGTGTGGCGATGAAACCCATACACAGCTGCTTAATCATAAAGGCTGAGCAAATTCTGGAGAAAACAGGCACAGCAGTTATTCAATATTTGATTAACAGAGGACTGGTGATTAGTGGAAATGCACAAAATGTCGGCAATTGATTTAAATAAAGACAGTCGTCATCTTTTTAAACATGACAGTAAAGCACGGCACAGCAGAATAGCATGCCAGTCTCTGTATAACCTAGCATGTTGCTGTAAGCTGTGCATGTTCCTGTGCTGGTGATAAACACGTTGGATCAGCCCTGTCTGCTATAGATTTTCTGGTCACTGCAGAGGTAGAGCTACTGCTAGGACTGCAGTTGGGGGGGTGGGGGTGGGGCGGTGCCTCAACCAGCATCTCGACTGCTGCTGCAGCAATAAAAACTGCCAGACAGAGCTCCTCGCGCTCATTTGAGACACTGGCACTGCAGATCAAGAAGGAGGCAGCACACTGATCCACAAATACAGCAGTGCAGAGGTAAGGAGTGCAGGGAGGGGAGCTTTGCAGAGGCACAGGTAACAGACGAAGCATGCAAGTGATACAACAATATATTGCTATGTGTGTCGTTCAAGAGAGCGGGCTTGAAGCGCAGTTACAGTGGGAATCAATGGAAGGAAATAGAGTATCAGGAAAATGTGATTCAATAGATGGTGGACCTTCAGATCACATGCCTGTTAAATTTAAATTTAAGTGAGATCAGATTTCACTGTAGCATGTGTGACTGCAATGTGGGATTCAGCTGGTAACCTGAGATTAAGATGGAGTGAGAAACGAAACCCTTTATAAGGTCGTATTTGGCATGGTTTTTGTTTGGTTGTTGTAGTCATTTCTCTTTAATGAATGATGGGGACCCAAGAGAAAAGCAAGGCAGGGGTAACAGGGAGGGCTATCGACTAAATGAATGAGTTTCAATAGAAAAAGAATGTGTTTGCTGCTGCTGTACTGCCTTCTGCATTCTACGACATGCTCATCCACCCACAAGCTTCCCAGATGATGCAGCCACACTGCGGTCAGGAAAAGCCTTAACCTCTTCGGAAATCACAGGGGCTTTGAGATCAGGCCAGTAAAGGATTATAAAAAGCTTTTTTTTGTAGGAAATACATAACTCCAAAAAAAAAAAAAAAATCTGGAAAATAACTGGCAGCATCCCGCCTCACATCACCCCACCCACCCCTCCCCCATCCTACCCTTATCCTACCCCACCCCACCCCACCGAACATGCTGTAGACTGAGCCCTTGCTGCTGCAGAAAGCCCTGACAAAAGGTTTTGTAATATTGCAGTGCTGAGTTTGGTAGAGGAGGGAGGGGGTTAGCACAGCATGACAGAGGCAGTATCACATATGCAGCAATGTTATATTTAGTTAAGGAAAGAGGGTGGTGGAGAACCGGCTCTGGCTGGATTATCCGTCTAAGATATATCTGTTTGTTTCCAGCAAGTCTTTTGATATCTGGAGTAAGTTAAGATGCATTTGTGAAAGAATTTGGCACTGGTTTCATTTTCTTCCGGCCAAACATAAAATAACAAAAACAGGATCCATCTGGTATAATTCGTTTTTTGAAAGTACATGCATACTAAGAATTCTGCTTGCTGAATCAGATGTGTGTTGTAAAACATTTCCTACAGATATAGAGACTTCTGACATTTGGCATACCAGTACATCAGATATATATAGAATAGTAAAGGGGGTCTTTGTTTGTGACAGTGACTCATTATCATTCATTCGTGATAACAGTCCAACACGTTGTCCGGTTTCAAGCAACACGCTAGTGTCTTATTACTTGGCTTTTAACTAAGCCACAAAAAACCCAACTCCCCATCCCAGTCGTCCTGCTTGTCTTCATGTTCATTGGGTTCTGGATAACTTTGTGCTTCATTGCAGCGTCTCTCAGAAGAAGCCACAGAACATGCCCAGCAAGATGAACTCTTTGCTCGCATTGGCTGCATTGCTAGCTGGTGAGTCCAATGAAACTGTGCATGGAGACGTGCTTCCTATTCTGTTCTAAGCTGCAATGTTATTAGTGACTCCCAGTGGGGGGTGCTCTCTCTCTCTCTCTCTCTCTCTCTCTCTCTCGCTCTCTCTCTCTCTCTCTCGCTCTCTCTCTCTCTCTCTCTCTCTCTCTCTCTCTCTCTCTCTCTCTCTCTCTCTCTCATGTTCTCCTATCGTATATGTTGCTCTCTGTCAACCCATTGTTGAGATATATGGGTTGAGCTACGCTGGAGTAAAAAGCTTTGCTCAAAGTTAATATGTACAGTAGACCCTGCTTCTTGTGGGCACACTGGGTGGTAAGGAAAATGGCATAGTGAGCCCATAGTGAGAAAAAGAGAAGACACTAATACCATAAGAGACAGGGCCCGCTGTACAGATTAACATATTGTCCTGACTAAATGACTTTTTTTGTTCTTTTTTCAACAATGTGTTGCATCAAAAGGCATAGCAAGCCTTTTTAAAAGTCTACCATTGCTCGTTAATGCACAGTATAACCTTTTTATAAGGCATTGGACAGCACTGAACTCTCCCTCTGTCATGTTTCAGTGCTACCTGCCATCTACAGCCAGATCATTGCATGCAAGACGGAGGACAATAAGCTGAGGGTGGACTGCACATACGATGTTCCAACAGTGTCGCCCATCAACTACGAGTTCTCCTTCTCCAAAATGGGCAGGGAAACCGTCATCATCACAAACATGACCTCGCAGTCCGACCCCAAGAACAAGTTCGCCGCCTCCGTGAAGTACATGCCCCCAAACAGCTACCGCATGGAGATGACCAACTTCCAAGTGAACGAGTCCACCACCTTCACCTGCAAAGCCAGGAACACCAACAGGAACACCAACAACCTGAACGTCTTGGTGGAAAATGGTGAGGCTGTCGCGTGTTACGTATTAACTGGAACTCTAAAGAAACAGGCGTTGTTCTTGTTCACTAATTTGTTGCATTGTTGCATATTGTTTAATATGCCATATGGAAGAGACTGTTGAGGTCCTGAGAGCTAGTGTTAATCTAATGAACTCAATCAGCTCTGCTAGAGATAACGGTTGCATCCTGGTACCGTTGCGTTAAGTCAAATGGTCTGATTGGAGCTAGACCAGTGGAGATTTTGAATTGCAACACAACGTGTGATTAGGTACCAGGGAGCAGAATGCCTGCATAGTGCATTTCAAAGCCTTGAAAGAGCCAAAGGATCTTCAGTAACACTTTACATTAAGTGTCTCTAATTACTGTGTATTTACATAGCAGTTACTCAGTAAATGCATGTGTGCTTTCACATAATTGCAATGTTATTATGCATAGTTACAATGTACTTAACGTGTTCACCTTTTTGAACGACAGTAGAATCAGGGGAGACTCAGGAGGACAAATAGGTGGTTTTATCTCCTGTAGTGGCTTGTTCGTGTGCTGGCTTACAGATTTTCATATACCCAGACCTTCAATCAAGAATAATCACACAGACCCGGTTTCTTCAAAGTTGAATGATTCAGAGTATATATTTACTCCTTCGGTTTATTAACAATTAAGTGGACTGAGTGATCACAGATCTACATCGACTCCGAGCTCATAGACAATCCGGGCAGTGCTGTGTCTGCGCAAACTAACAGCATTAAAACTACAAAGCGATACGGTTACAACACTTACTTCTAGTCAGTCAAAAACCACCCAAAACGAACCTAAAGTACAATATAGCAGCCTCTCTAAAGCTAAATATGATAATCCTATCCTTATAGCCTTATGTTTCAATATAGGAGATACAAATTCAAGATTATGCTTACCAAGCTAAAGGCTCTGAATACAACACCAGCAGTCAGCTTTACAGGAAGATTTTCAAATGAATGGACCAGTGGAGTCTGTGTTACCAAACCCAACTGATGAATAAACGTCAGTTTTGCCCTGATATATAACTTTTTTCTGTGCTTTGTGAATCATAAGACTTAATTAAACCTAAAACATCTGGTTTTCTAGACAGCCTATCTCTAAAATGAATAATATACTGGCTAGTGTCAGGCTACCCCTTAAGATTAATAATATGCCATACCAGGTTTTTCCCTGTTTCTAAACCCAGGATATATGAGGTAATCTCTAAAACTAATAATTTGAATGGGTTCCCACGCCTCATTATAATTTCTATCATCAGTGAAGAACCCCAAAGAAATGAAGTTAGTTCTATCAAAGGATTGTCGGCAGCACAAGCCTTCCATTCAAAAGAAAGAAGGAATTTTAGGGTCACGGGTGACAACACTATTGTATCAGAACAGGGTCAGGGTCAGGGTTAGGGTTCGAGTTAGGGTTAGGGATAAGGTTAAGGTTAGGATTAGGGTTATATCGTGCAAAAAGTTTTACACATTAAGTACATTGTAATGATGCATAATAACATTGTAATTATGTGTAAGTGCACATGTATTTACTAAGTAACTACTATGTAAATACACAGTAATTAGACACTCTTCATGGAAAGTGTTACTGGATCTTCAATATAAGAAAAAAAGGGGCCAATGATGATATTGCTGGAGCTAAACAAAAAAAATGAAAAAATGTCTTTCTCACTCTCTCCTGCCTCCTCTCTCATCTCTCTGCCTCTCTCCCTCTCTCCCTCTCATCTCTCTCCCCTCTCCCTCTCCTCTCTCCTCTGTCCCCTCTCCCCTCTCCTCTCTCTCCTCTCATCTCTCCTCTCTCATCTCTCTGCCTCTCTCCTCTGTCCTCTCTCCCCTCTCCTCTCTCATCTCTCTGCCTCTCTCCTCTCTCCATCTGTCCTCTCTCCCTCTCTCCCTCTCTCTCTCTCCTCTATCCGTCTCTTCCTATCCATCTTGTCTCTCCCTCTCTCTCTCTCCCGCTCTCGTCTCTCCCTCTCTCACTCTCTCCTCTCTCCGTCTCTTCCCTATCCATCTCATCTCTCTTCCTCTCTCTCTCTCCTGTCTCTCCTCTCTCCCTCTCTCCGCTCTCCCCTCTCTCTCTCTCCCTCTCTCCTCTCTCCTCTCTCCATCTCTTCCCTATCCATCTCATCTCTCTTCCTCTCTCTCTCTCCTGTCTCTCCTCTCTCCACTCTCCTCTCTCCCTCTCTCTCTCCCTCTCTCCCTCCCTCCTCTCTCCCTCTCTCCTCTCTCCCTCTCTTCCCTATCCATCTCGTCTCTCTCCCTCTCGTCTCCAGGAAAGCTGCCGGCGTGCTCTGCTTACAGCCTGCTCCTCCACAGCTCGCCCTGGCTGCTGTTCGCTCTCCTCTCCCTGCAGCTGCTGCAGTGTGGGGGCGCGGCTTCCATCTGAGTAACAAACATGGAGTCATTTTAAAAGAAAAGAAAACACCTGCCATGAAGCAAACAAGCAAACTAAGGGAACATGCATGAGAGCATTTCCACTGTGGGGTCCATGGTCCTTTTTTTCTCTGTGTCTCTTTTTTCAGTTAATTAATTAATCAATTGTCAAGGAATGGCTACGCTGACGTCCCAGTCTGTCAAGGAAAATAGTTAATATTTCTACTAGTACTAATACTAATTTTTTTAACCAATTATATATATATATATATATATATATATATATATATATATATATATATATATATATATATAAGCAGAGCAAAATTCAGTATGAGGCTGAAGAAAAGAAACTCATATCTTCCACTTTCAGATACATCTGTAAAATACTTACAATAGCACTGAAATAAGAGAGGAAGGCGAGAGACAGGTGGCTTCATTAGAAGGAGCAGACAGTGTGAGGTGAGGCACAGGACACACAAGCCATGTTAACTTGAAAAATAGACATCTCAGGTGAATAGCTTAAAGGGCATGTTTCGCTTGAGGCAAGACTCTTAGATGGATTAAAATCATAACCTATTATACTCTGTTACAAAGAGGTTTTGAAAAAAAACAAAAAACTGAGATTTAGTTGCAGGTATCACGGGCCAACACCTTGGTTGTGCTGGAACATGTCAAGTACCTTAGAATATGAACCATTTATTCACCTTACAAGCTAGGCAGAACCTGCAGGTCTAGCAGTCCTGTTACATACACCCCTGTACTGCTACAGAAGGGTACATAGAGCTAACACAGAGGAACTAAGGACATTTCTGAAAGGCACTAATCAATTTAAAAAGAATCTCATAATAACTAGGAGAGCACGAATGTGGTACATCATCAGTGATCTTCATGCAATTATGGGTGTAACGGGACAGGCATTCAATACTGATCTCAAGTTTCATAAAGGTGTGTCGCAGAGTGTGTCCAATCATTAGCCTAACAGATGCGTAAGAGGTCAGGGTTTCAGTGACCAAGCGGACTGCATTCACAGCCATTCAAAGCAGCGGCCTCCCGACAGGAATAGGTTTTTCTATTACACTCCTATCTAGAACGTTTCTTCTGTTTAAAGAGCGCCCTCTTTTCCTTGACAGACCTCGATATGCTTAAGCTGCACGGAATAAATGCTACTTTAAGGGGTTTAATGCTCAGGTATATTTCTGTGTATTTACAAAACATTATTTCTTACACACCTCTTGTAACTCAGTCATCTACTTCTACTACGAATAATAATATTAATAGTAACACTAATAATAATAATAATAATAATAATAATAATAATAATAATAATAATAATAATAATAATAATAATAATAATAAACTGCTACTGCTACTGCTAATGCTAATACTGATTATATTGTGTTTGTAAAAGCTTAAAATGGAATAATATTGTGAAACTTCTTTAATAAAGGGATCGTTTAAATGTTTACATATTTTTATCTGCTTATTCTTTTTTGTCCTTCACGCACAGGAAAATAGACTTTCAGTTTTCAAGCAAATATGATTGTTTTTGAGTGTTTAGGATTGATGCACCTACATTGTTTTTAATGCCATGGTTAAGCCATTTAAAATATGGACTGGGTATTTAACAACCAAGTTTCACCAGTTTACCCAGTAAGTGCTGCTTTCACATTTTTTCGGAGCATTTTTAATTGGTATCTCCCTGTTATCGCTGTGATAAATGTATCTCGTTTTGTTAACAGCAAGAGTCAAGTCTAAATGGAATGTATCAAATTACATAGATACAGCTTGTGTTTTGATTTTTTCAAAGCAAAATGGATGTGGTATTTAATGGTTTAGGCGACCCATCAACATGATCCAGCATCTCTGGGTTTATTTTTTTCACGTATTCCTTATTCATAAGAAAGAAACCAATAGGAACACTTCAGCGTAAGGGCCAGAATCCAGAGCAGAAATGAAACCGAAAGTGAAACTTTCACATACAAGAAAGAAAAACAAAAAGACAGCACACGAGACAAACTGAAGGCACAGGTAAACTGAAAAGTTAGTTAGTTTGTTTTCTGTTTTAACAAATAACAATGAAATGATGTAGTAATAGTCAAACGAGCTTTTAAAAAATATATATATAGTAATTGTTACATTTACCATGGTTTTGTTTCCCAAATTAGTTACAAGTTCCTTAACTTTGTTTATTTGATTATTTTTTTTTATATTCGAATTTCATATCATATTTAGTTTTTAAAGTACAGTATTAGTAAAGCATGTTTGAAATGGAGATCAATAAAGACATCTCCAGTTCGAGCAAAAGTCGAGTTACAGGCTTAGAACAGTCCCCACAGTAAAAACATATCAAAGTGTAAAAGCACAGCGAAATATTATTAAAGCACAGGTAAGCATTATAAAGAACAGAGAGATAGGGTAAAGCATATTTAAAAAAACACGGCAAACCACGGTGGTAAATGCAAAGTATACACATAGGAAAAGCATGTTAAGTGCTAAAATGCCCTTTTGAACTTTTATAAGGGTTCATAGTACCCTGGTAAATAAACTAATAATAATAATAATGGTATTATTGGTGAATTGTTTTACAGTAGTACTAAATAGCTGAAAGTTACAGGAAAACACGTGTATAATAATCATAATGTGTTTAATAAAATGAACCTTTTAGTTTTTAAGGAAGTATTGAAATGAAAACGAAACAGATTTGACTATCACTGCTGAAGTTTATGGGCTGGTATTGTAATAATGTTATAATTTAAACTGCCTTTTTTAAATCTTAATAATACTTTGTAATAAAAAAAGTTTTTTTTAATGTTTTCTAAATTCCTTTAAATTGGATTGCATTTGTATTATTAAATATTTTAACACAAATGTAATCCATACAATGGTGTAATACTTAATATAGCAAGCATTTGAAACTGACAAGACAGAGACACCTTTCACTAGACGTTTTATAAAAGTAGTAACAAACAACCTAGGAACAGTGTGATTAAGTTTGTCTTCTTCTCCCAGAGGCTTGACAACATGTCCATCCAGTTCTGTGGCTGGGAAACCTACCTTGATGGCCGGAAGCACTTAAAACCAGGGCAGCAGCCTGAGAGAGGCCATGGATACACTATGTACCACGGGACCCACAAGGACAGCGCCCGAGCCATCATCACTTCAGGGTTCAGGCCGTCGGCGGGGGGCACTCTGGGGCAGGGCGTGTACTGCAGCCGGGTCATCCAGAAGGCGATGGGCTACCCTGGGAACTGCAGCCCCAATGACAGGGTGGTCCTGCTGCTGAGAGTCAGGGTGGGGAGGGTCAAAAAGATTGACGCGCAGAACTGGAACCTGGCGACCAGCTGGCATCAGAACGGCTACGACACTGCGTGGAAACCCCCATCCGGGGGTCTCGAGGAGGACTGCGTCTGGGACCCCAGCAGGCTCACCGTGGTGGGCATCGCCCACTGCACGGACCCGGGTACCAAGAGCGACCTGGAGATGCTGATTAAGCAGCACGCCAAGAGCCAGGCACGGGCAGACAAGGGGACCCAGGGCAACTGCAAAGTGTGTGGGGAGGACGGAGGGGCGAGCCATTCCGTCGACAAGTGCTGGGGGTGTGCTGAGAGGATCTGCCCCTTCATGGTGAAGCACGTCTGCAAGAAAAGAAGCTGAGAGACTGTGCCCTAACTATCGGCTGCCATTCAGAGGCACTGGGGACATCTTATGAAGGTGTTAGAATTGAAGTGAAGGTGGAGCTTAAACATTACTGTGGTCTGAACAGTAGCCGAGACACATGGGTAGTGCTTGAGCTCCTGGACATTATAGCAGTTATGCCAGGTAGCCTTTGGATGTGGCCTTACTGATTAATCACTGGTGTGTGTAAGCGTTCCAGGAGGGTTTTTGACAAGCCTAGGTGTAATGTCAACTGCTTCTGGATGTTAACAATTTAACATATTTAGCCAGCAGGTGACACTACAGCATTTTCAAAGTTAATAATGTAAAAGCAGGTTTAAAAAGAAAAATCCTATATTTGATCACAATGAAAGTAATCTTAAAGACCAATACATATCAGCTGTAATATGCAGGGTCCTGGCACAGAGTCTGATGAAGTGAAATGCCTAGACCACTATGGATATGAGCAGCAGTTACAGAAAGTGACCTAAGTGTTGTTCCCGAAACCATTACATTTTGGATTTCCCATTTAAGCAAATTGCTATTTCCTGTTTGGTTCCCAGCGGAAAGGGTTGGCCGTTGCAATTTAAAACTCCTTTTAAGAAGCCTGAATTTATACAAATAACTTCAAAGTGCATAATGTTATTACCGTATTGCTTCGAATTTAAGACGCACTTTTTAAACCATTTTTTGCTTCTCAAAAATAGCCTGCGTCTTAAATTCGAGTACAGTAGAGATGTGAGTATTAAAATCACCAACATAAGAGAGCAACGTGACTGACAGGCAACCATTTTCAAAAGAAGCATCATTAGCTTCCTGAGAAATTCAAAGAGAAGCTTTTACAGCATTTCAGCATTTCTAACAAACAGTACCAGCTTGGACGGATCGGAAATGCTGATCAGAGCCCCCGTATTTTGCGACATGCCAAGCAATACCACAGTTCACAAATTGGGAGAAAAACAGGTGTGAGTAATCATGACTGGAAATGAGAAGTAGCACATAACTGTAATGCTCTCTGTGTGACAGCAGACGACCGCAAACTGCCTCCATATGCGTCTTGTTCACAAGACTGCCTGTTTGACTCAATACTCAGTGCAATACATTTCAATTCAGGTAGAGTGCTGTATTGGGAACATGGTTAGTAGAATGCGCATTCTGTAGGGTTACATTTCCAGTTACTTGGCTGTTCCTTTTTAAGTGTTCTTTACTGGAACTTTTTTGAATTATTGTTAGCCTTTTCAATATGATTGATTAAAACGCCGATGCCTATTGATTTATAGGTTGAAAGCATTACTGTTATAGAATATTAACTACTGTACCATGATTGGATTAGGGTGCTTTGAAATGGTAAATGATACATTTCTGTGTTCTAACCAAAGACTCCAAAGTTCAAATAACCACTATTGTTCTTGAAATAAGTTTATTAAAATAAAATAAATAAATCAAAACTCAAATTGGATATATGCGAGACTTGTTTTATTGTAGCAATGCAACAAAACACTTTTTCTGCTCTGTAGTTTTTGTGTATTCCAAATTATTCCAAAATGTGGTGGTTGAAATCCTTCTGTGAAATGTGTCACTTACAGAAGTGAGGTCGTAGTTTACTTCAACTAAAAGTTTAGCTGTGTAGTGCACGATTTCTGAATGCCAGATTGAATCTGTTATTGAATGAGCATTGCCTAGACTGGACCTTAATACCTCTGCTCTATAACTGTTAATCCAGCTTGTGTTTTCCCCCCCAGAGTGGTTTATTTATCCAGTTATTAACATTACTACACACAATGTGAGGCCCGTGAAAAAAACAGGTTTAGAAATTTGAGGGCAACAGATTTTAGATCCACTACTTTTTAGATCCTTCAAATAAACAGCTTTGTGGATTTGACATGACTAATGTGGTTTGGGGAAGTTAACTGGGTGTGTTCTTCCTTTCTGAAAACAATAATTTAGATTTGATTGAAAAGCTTTGTGATTAACATGTAGAGAGGTGGGATTGGTATGATGAAGACTGGATTACAGTCTTGTATAGCAAACCCTGCCCTTTGTTATTGCAGAACTCCTGTAGATGTTGCCGCTGTCTGAATCTGCAGTTGGTCAACATATTGTTAGCTTTACATGACATTCACAGTATAGGAATGTTATGTATTGAAAGGTGCAGGGATTGTATCGTATTGTAACTGTTCGGGAATGCCATGTTAACAAATGGACTCTAATAATGTGATTATCTAAATGACTCCACTAACACCCCCTGGTTGTGATTACTTTGCATAATAGATGGTTTACTGGGCAGTCCCAACTTGCAGCACTACATTGTTTTCAAGTTTCTACACAAACCCTCGGTACTTCCAGTTTGTAATCTGATGCGTCATTTAATTTGCTATTGCATGTGCAGTAATGTCATTGCATGTGCAGTAATGTTATTGCATGTGCAGTAATGCCATTGCATGTGCGGTAATGCCATTGCATGTGCGGTAATGCCATTGCATGTGCGGTAATGCCATTGCATGTGCGGTAATGCCATTGCATGTGCAGTAATTGTTTGCAGGTGTTAAATGTCATCACGTCTTTCTACTGTAAGAACAAGTTTAGTTCTCCTCAAACTGTATGGCAGGTATGGAGGCTTTCTCTCTAGTCCAGGGGTGGAGAAGTCTGGTCCTACAGGGCCAGTGTCCCTCCTGGCTTTTGTTCCAACTATGCGTCTTTCCACCATAGCAACCCAATAATAACACAGTAATAGCACAGTAATAGCACAACAATAAGGAAACAGACATACATACAAATAGACCAATACACTCAAGTTTATGGATTTGAATCCCGGTCATTGTTTTAATAGTGTTACCAAGTGTGTGTTCAGTGCCTATGCCAGTAAAGGCAGTGGAACTAGAGCTGCCGTTATTTCCCACAGATAGTCCATGGAAGGTGATTGCACTGCTGTAGTAACAGGGTATTTCCATGGGTAAGTGAAACGTACAGTAAGGAGGAGCTGATAAAGTGTTTCTTGAAAGTTTTGTACTCTTACAATGATTGTATTTGTGTCTGAAGAGCACTTGCCTTTTACCTTAGCCCTTCCTTCAAACAGTGTCTCTCTGTGTTTGCTAAGGGTTTGATGGACCGGTCTGTATCCTGTCAGGATAAACTACAGCTGACTGATACTGGAGCATTTCACGTCCTTGAGGAGTCTCCCTAGATTGGAGTCATGGTTATCAGTGCTGCTAAACAAGGCACACTTACTGTTTTTTTTACTGCAGTTACAGTAAATACCATTCATATTGTAAGACCTTGTAACACCATTTTGCAGTATTATTGGACTACAAAGAAACCCAAGTAGAACTGTTAGCATACCACAGCATTACCAGCAATAGTAACTCAATGGGAGAAGAATGAATAGTGATCCAATGGCACAATGTGTGGTACTGGCTAGTACTCATGGTACAGCCTTGGATTACCAGCCTCGCCCAGCTGGCAGTCTAGTTGCCGTCATTGAACTCGGGGTCCGATCCCCTACTGGACTCGTCATCATCCGAATCCTCCCTCCCCGAGCTGTCCTCCTCTTTATCATCATCATCATCATCATCATATTCAACTGACCCGCCTGTGAACTGAGGGACAGGGCACAGGCTCTGCAGTAATAAGAGAGAAGACCAGGTTAGAACTGTATAGTCTGCTGAAGAAGGCACAAGCTAGAAGATGTTTTTTGCCTTTTCACAGTTAACTCTTTCAAACTCGTGCTGTTTATTTGAGCTGATTTCATTCTGTGACACGGATTCTGCACAATTCAAGATTTGTTCACCAAAATATGTTTAACTGACTTCAGACTGACTTCTATGTCATGTAAATCCTGACGAAGGTGCATTGATTTGACTTGTTCACTTTTTAAATCTTGATGTTGCACAAATAAAAGTGAACAAATCCTGGGTGAGGCTACTTTTTGTTGAAAATTCATTATGTCTTTAAAACTACTATTTTGAGTTTGTTTAAAACCACTAAAGCAAATGAACTTAAGCATACTTAGAGCTTTACAGTAATAGCCTGTTTATACAGAATCAAATCGATGCCCAGTCTGCTGATGACTAAATTAAAGTATATTAACGCTTCAGTTCAGAATTTTTGTTACACAAAATGCTGTGACCTACTGCATGGTGGCTAAGGTGTGGCAACTGCAAAGTAGTGTTGTGGAAGAGATTTGACTATGGCAAACTAGTGTGCGGTGGCTAAGGTCTGGTCACCTCCACGATCTTGATCCGGTTAGGGTCCCAGACGCAGTATTCCTCCAGCCCACTCTGCACCAGTCTGCAGCTGCAGGACGGGGAGATGAAGGCAGAGTGGTATCCGGAGTCGAGCCAGCTCTTCTGCAGGGGGTGTCCTGATGCCACATCTATCTTTATAACCCTGCCGAAGTTCACTCTGACTTTCAGGACCACCTTTTTGCTGTCTGGCAGGCCAGGCGGGTAGCAGCTGGCTTTGTTCTTGTCTCGACTCAGGTAGACCCCCCGGCCCAGGGGGCCGTCCGTGGATTGCCTGAACCCGTACTTCTTGATGGAGGCCGCGGCCTGGACCGTGGTCCCGTGGTACATCACGTAGATCTTCCCCTCCGTGGGAAGCACTTGGCTCTGCAGGTGCTTTTCAACAAAACCGCGGGATTTCTCTTCAGCCCACAAGTTCATGGCTGGGGTTGTTTCGAACCCGTGGCAGTGGAGTGGAGCTGAAAGAATTTGGCAAGTCAGATAAAAAATAAATATATAAATAAAGAAATAAAAAAATAACTTTCAAGTTACCGAATGAGAAATCAACACCCTTGCATAATTCAAATGAATTACAAATTAATAACTGCTGAGTTTACTTCTAGTTTTGTAACTTGGGCAGATTTTTTTTTTTTTTTGTCAGCCGCATTGCTTTCCACAATGTAATGAAATCTCTCTGGCAGATAATTATCATTTTCATATTTAAACCAGTTGTTAGTGTGTGGAACACAATAGAAAAGACTCCTTAAACCCAACCCACTGCACTGTCATGTGTTAAACAACTTTAGGTTCTTTTTACTTTATTTTTATACTTTTTAATCAAATACAGCTGTAGAATTTGATCACTTACCAAAAGATCTTCAAGAGAACAGCAAAGGGACCGGTTACAATGCTGCCAATCCAAATATGAGGGTAAAAGTATGCTGTTATCTGGATGCTATCAGAGAAAGAATATTTTATTACCTGAGAAACTGTCAGTAAACCTGACCTCACCTGACCTGGTACAAGTTATCTGTTCAAGACATTGCTGACACACACACACAGATAAGCCAGCGGTTAGCATTGCACACAAAGGGTATAGATACTATATAAAACAGCAGGCACTTGGAGGTACAAGTTCCTCCATGAACACACACCAGCACCTCCCAGAAACTGGTAACTGATATCATTGCTTCATTTCTGTTAACAACGAGTGGCCTCATTATTGTGCATCGCGAGAACGATTCAGCTGTAAGCTTTTGATTATTGGAATGAATAAAGGAGAAAGTCCTTCACACAGATAAATAAAGACATAAAGAATGGAGTTTCCTTACAGAGATTAGAAAAATAGACTTTAAAACCTGGGTCAGTGTTAGTGTTTAGCAGATACAATAGGTATTGACTACAAATGTTTATAGGATTCGTTATTTGTTGGGAGTTCACTAGTACTGCAGTCTCAAAATAGACCTTTTATTTAATAGTACTGTAATGGATGTAGCAGGAAAGGGGGGGGGCTGCAATATAAAATGTTTTGTTTTATGGCAGGGACAGAGTTAAAGTCTCCCTGCCAAGATAATTGCTTTAATGTAATTGTTTTGTCATTTTGTTTAATTATCCCCTGCACCGGGTGATTATTGTAAATTAGAGCCAGCTGCAGGGTATAAAATGAAAGCAGCCAGTCTGTGTTGGGCTGCTGTGTGGAGAGCCCGCTTGTTAGTGTGCGAAAGCATAGGAAAAGAAAAGGTGGTGTAAACCTGTGTGATTTTGTTTTGTTTGGTATTACAGGTAAACAGCTTAGCTGTCCTGTTTGATAGTTAGGTCCTGTTCTGTGTTTTAGTTAAGAGCTCAAAAAAAGAGCTCGGTGTTTGTTGTGTTTATTTTAGTTTTTGTGTTCATTATTAAAATAGCACAAGAGTGCCTTAAAAACCTCAATTTTTAAAGGGGCAACGAACCCGAAGGGTACACGTTTTATTACAGTACTTAATAGTTATTTTTTACTTAATCGTACTTGCTTCCACAGCTAGCCTTATAAAAGTTTCCCAAAGTGAAAGCATGGCAAAGTGTAATAAAGAAAGGTGAAAGCACTGGAAAAGCACAAAGAGGTATGGTAAAGCAACTGCAGTAAATGCATAGTATAAACATGGGGAAAGCATGGGAAAACTGCAAAATGACGTGCAGTTTATAAGGGTATATCAGCTGGTTCAGAGGAGGGAAGCAGGGATCAGAGGAGGGAAGCAGGGTTCAGAGGAGGGAAGCAGGGATAAGAGGAGGGAAGCAGGGATCAGAGGAGGGAAGCAGGGATCAGAGGAGGGAAGCAGGGTTCAGAGGAGGGAAGCAGGGATCAGAGGGGGGAAGCAGGGTTCAGAGGAGGGAAGCAGGGTTCAGAGGAGGGAAGCAGGGATCAGAGGGGGGAAGCAGGGTTCAGAGGGGGGAAGCAGGGTTCAGAGGAGGGAAGCAGGTATCAGAGGAGGAAAGCAGGGTTCAGAGGAGGGAAGCAGGGTTCAGAGGAGGGAAGCAGGGTTCAGAGGAGGGAAGCAGGGTTCAGAGGGGGGAAGCAGGGTTCAGAGGAGGGAAGCAGGGTTCAGAGGAGGGAAGCAGGGATCAGAGGAGGGAAGCAGGGATCAGAGGAGGGAAGCAGGGTTCAGAGGAGGGAAGCAGGGTTCAGAGGGGGGAAGCAGGGTTCAGAGGGGGGAAGCAGGGTTCAGAGGAGGGAAGCAGGGATCAGAGGAGGGAAGCAGGGTTCAGAGGAGGGAAGCAGGGATCAGAGGAGGGAAGCAGGGATCAGAGGAGGGAAGCAGGGTTCAGAGGGGGGAAGCAGGGTTCAGAGGAGGGAAGCAGGGTTCAGAGGAGGGAAGCAGGGTTCAGAGGAGGGAAGCAGGGATCAGAGGAGGGAAGCAGGGTTCAGAGGGGGGAAGCAGGGTTCAGAGGAGGGAAGCAGGGATCAGAGGAGGGAAGCAGGGTTCAGAGGAGGGAAGCAGGGTTCAGAGGAGGGAAGCAGGGATCAGAGGAGGGAAGCAGGGTTCAGAGGGGGGAAGCAGGGATCAGAGGAGGGAAGCAGGGTTCAGAGGAGGGAAGCAGGGTTCAGAGGGGGGAAGCAGGGTTCAGAGGAGGGAAGCAGGGATCAGAGGAGGGAAGCAGGGTTCAGAGGGGGGAAGCAGGGTTCAGAGGAGGGAAGCAGGGATCAGAGGAGGGAAGCAGGGTTCAGAGGAGGGAAGCAGGGTTCAGAGGAGGGAAGCAGGGTTCAGAGGGGGGAAGCAGGGTTCAGAGGAGGGAAGCAGGGTTCAGAGGAGGGAAGCAGGGATCAGAGGAGGGAAGCAGGGATCAGAGGAGGGAAGCAGGGTTCAGAGGAGGGAAGCAGGGATCAGAGGAGGGAAGCAGGGTTCAGAGGAGGGAAGCAGGGTTCAGAGGGGGGAAGCAGGGTTCAGAGGAGGGAAGCAGGGATCAGAGGAGGGAAGCAGGGTTCAGAGGAGGGAAGCAGGGTTCAGAGGGGGGAAGCAGGGTTCAGAGGAGGGAAGCAGGGATCAGAGGAGGGAAGCAGGGTTCAGAGGAGGGAAGCAGGGTTCAGAGGAGGGAAGCAGGGTTCAGAGGAGGGAAGCAGGGTTCAGAGGGGGGAAGCAGGGATCAGAGGAGGGAAGCAGGGTTCAGAGGAGGGAAGCAGGGTTCAGAGGGGGGAAGCAGGGTTCAGAGGAGGGAAGCAGGGTTCAGAGGAGGGAAGCAGGGTTCAGAGGAGGGAAGCAGGGTTCAGAGGAGGGAAGCAGGGATCAGAGGAGGGAAGCAGGGTTCAGAGGGGGGAAGCAGGGTTCAGAGGGGGGAAGCAGGGTTCAGAGGAGGGAAGCAGGGTTCAGAGGAGGGAAGCAGGGTTCAGAGGGGGGAAGCAGGGTTCAGAGGAGGGAAGCAGGGTTCAGAGGAGGGAAGCAGGGTTCAGAGGGGGGAAGCAGGGTTCAGAGGAGGGAAGCAGGGATCAGAGGAGGGAAGCAGGGTTCAGAGGAGGGAAGCAGGGTTCAGAGGGGGGAAGCAGGGTTCAGAGGAGGGAAGCAGGGTTCAGAGGAGGGAAGCAGGGTTCAGAGGAGGGAAGCAGGGATCAGAGGAGGGAAGCAGGGTTCAGAGGAGGGAAGCAGGGTTCAGAGGAGGGAAGCAGGGTTCAGAGGAGGGAAGAGCGTTAACTAATGTACCGTTAGGGAGGTAAGCAGATAAAAAAGTTCTGTTTTCTGAAAACGTTTAACGCACAGAATGCTAAACTGGTAGACTACAATAACCATACAGTATCCACATTAATTACATTTTAGAGTGAAGCCTCACACAGCTTTCAAAGTAACCTACTGACTTCTGTAGAATATCACACACTCTTCTAAAACACTTTACAACAAGTTAAGACAAGTGAACTGGTTAGCCCTTATACTGTAAACCTTTACCACCTTTAAGATTTTCATCATTAGCCACAACATAATCACAGCCCTTTATGAATAACTGGAACAAAAGCTGGATAGCGTCTCTTACCTGCGTTGGTATTAGAATCCCTGACTGTATGTCATGCCCTATAGTCAGGAGAAGTGGTTTACTGTAGCTTGTGTTTTCTACATTGTCTGCTATGAAAAGGCAGGGTGAAGCTGTTCAGATGAGGGGGTGGCTTTCTGTTGTAGCTCGCATTTCACTTCCGGCTGGGCTTTTAGCCAACAGGAATAATAATAATAATAATAATAATAATAATAATAATAATAATAATAATAAACTACTGTATGTAATGTAGGTGTGAAAGAGGATTGGGCTGCTGCTGTACCTGCATGAATATCTGTAGGAGAATTAGGAAACCTGTTTAGACAAGTTTACTAATTTTCTTTTTCTCTCAACTTCCGTAGCTCAGTAACTGTGGAAAAGTACCCTTGGTGGTGTAATGAGTTGTCATTGAATTGAATGGCAAGGGTTGCACGCGAATCAAAAACCACTCGAGATGAGCAACTCGCTGTACTTTTCCACTACCGAGCAAGCTCTGTGGGCGAGAGGCAAGTACTGGTGCATTAAATGGCATCATCAGTAATGCAAACGTTTGTTAAATGCATAGAATACAGCAGATGATGGAATAAAAAATAATAATAATTAAACAGACAAGTTGAACATTTATTTGGAACAATTTGGAACTCAAAATACCTTGCAATGGTGATGGGGTAGTGTTCAAAAACTCATGCTTTATTTTTGCAAAAGATGTGTCGTTTTCTTAAGTCGTAATTACCCAATGAAAAAAGAGAACCCATATCTTGGGTGGCATGCTTTTTTTATGTAGTTATGCTGTTGTATAGCTGTGATAACACAATAACAAATAAGATACAAACACATGAGGAGAAGACAACAGTGTTACTAAAGCCACATCTCCTTTGAAAGGATGTCCCGTCCCAAACCATCTGCTCTTCCTCATTTATTTAGCCATATATAAATTTGTCAACTGGATTAAAAAGTTTATTTATATTACTAAGATTTTAGGTGGAGATCTTGAGTATAAGGTCCTTATACCACCGAGAAGCCAACAGGAAATGATCATCTGGTCTGAAATCAGAGCGGACTGTAAGCTGCTGAAACTATATCAGTGACACCACCAGACTCCTCTGGTCTCAATCGATATACCAGCAGATAAATTCCTTAGATCAGGGGTGGCCAACCCTGGTCCTGGAGAGCCACAGGGGCTTCTGGGTTTCGTTCCGCCTGAGTTCTCAATTACTTAAACCAATTATTTTATTAATTGGTCAACACTAAGATCTTTATCCATTGATGGTTTGAATGATACCCAGAAAGCCTGCAGGACTGTGGCTCTCGAGGACCAGAGTCTCAAAGGTTATGCAAGCAGGAGGCATAGTTTCTGGGAACTTCCACTTCATAATGCAGATAGCTCCCTCCTGTGGTTGCTTTTTTTTTTTTTTTTTTTTGGATGCAGAAAAATCATGTTAATAAAATACAGCGGGTAAGGAAATAAAGATGGACCATGATTTTTAAACCAAAAAAAAAAAAACTCAGAAAGAAAGAAAGATAAAGAACTGTAAGTGCAGTATGTATGATTTCTTTATTAATGTTTGTTTGAGACTCAACAGTTACAGTTTGAAATAGTGGAGACCATTCCCATTTATTTTACATTGAAAGCTGGATTATTACATGTAAGCACTGTAGTCGAATCTAGGAACAGAACCCTGATTTTTAGGTTTGATAACCTCAACCACTGTGATCCTGTTGGGGTCCCAGATGCAGTCTTCCTCCAGCCCGCTCGGTACCATCCCGCAGTTGGGAGGGACCCAGGCAGAGTCGTAGCCGTGGTGGTGCCAGGTCTTCTGCATGGGGTGCCCCTGCCTGTCTATCTTCTTAACCCTGCCGACGTTGACGCAAAGCTTCAAGACCCTCTTTTCTCTCTCTGGACGGTGCAGTGGGTACCAGCTGGCCTTGTTAAAGTCTCGGCTGACATAGACCCCCCGCCCCAGCATGCCGTCTTCTGACTGCTGGAATCCGTATCTCGTGATGGATTCTGCGCGCTCCTTCGTGGTCCCGTGGTACATGGTGTAGCACTTCCACTCTTGCAGTTGTGCATAACTCTCAAGGCACGGGGCTTCGTAGAAGTAGGAGTCATCTTCTTCGGCCCACATGCTTACGGCAGTGATGGCTTGAAACCTGGCAGTGGAGTGAATCTGGGAGAAGGATATGCATTTACTGTAGCGCATTTACATGGTGGAGGAGGCCAGTGTTGATTGGACTGATTGAGTTCAATTGAGTGTGTTAACAATGCAGACGTGTATACAGGTCTAGGAAAGATAAAACTACTAAAATACACACACTGGACAGGTGTTTCAGCATAAAATTCAGAATATTTACTAACTGAGCATTTATTAAGTACAAACACAAGTAGCACTAAATGGCAGAAGCAGTTCCAGTGGCATACCTGCACAACGCTGTACAGTACCTGTAATTGCAACATGCAGCTTATTAAAGGGAAGTGTGAAACAAACACAAACAACAACATGTACACAATTTTATAATATGGCTTGTTTTTTGATAGATATATCCACATATGATTGTTAAGTTAAAATATTCCTTGCTCGGCTTCGTTTTAAATGTAGTGCTGAATGCTAGAGAATGTTTGTCATCAGACATTGATAAGCTCAGTTTCCACAGCAAAACCAGCTGCTACCAGACTTTCGGAAAGTAAACGCTCGCTATAAAAGAGCAATGCATGGTGCTGATAGGTTGAAACAGTAAGCACGCGCCCTCACATGACAATGCTTTGTGCTAATTGGTTGAAACACTAAATGCCAGCCCTCACACAGCAATGCTAATTGGTTGAAACAGCTGATTCACGGCAATATGACAGACAGACTGGCAGATCAACTATACACGGCTCATACGTTAACAAGAGAACAGTTGTGGGTTCGGCTGCACCGCCAGCACGCCCATTTCCTGCATCCTTAGGCGCCAAAATAATTAAATCATTTGTCATTTAGATCCTTTATATAGCTACCTGCATGAAAACCACTTTGTGTTTTAATTAGACATCTTAAACAACTTCTAAAAAGTCTCATGCATTTAATCATTTGTGGCTATGTCTTCCTTTTCTCTCACTATTTTAAATGTATTGCATGTGTGGCCTATTAAAGTCATCAATTAAATTAGACAATCACTAATTTTTCTATTTTGACAATGTTCCAAAATGTTCAGTTACATCGGTTTGATTTCATATGCACAACAAATCAAAACTACACAACCAATGGGATGTTCTAATACATTAGCACACTACGGTATTTATGTTTCAGTATAAGACATTGAAACTGTTTAATTACTAGTCTTACTGTAAAGTTATTGTAGAAAGAGTAAAACATGAATAACCAAATCCTATTTGTCAAACAGCTCATTATGAACCAATCCCGAAGAGCTATTGAACCCTAATTGATTAGTGATTATGGCTTCATTCACACTGAATACATGTTAGTAATGAGTCTGTAAAATAAAGTGTAATCAAAGAAGATGAAGTTTGTTGTAAAATGGGCTGAACCAACCTGTGTAAAAAAACAAAAAAAAAATTCAATATCTCAAGGGTCTGTATAGTGTTGCTTTCAGAGTACAGTTCATCTGTCCAATAGCTGTAAAAATTGTACTGAATAAAGACTCAACATTGATTTTTAAAACCACACAACTGCTTAAGGAGCCCTTAATATCTGAGTGATTTTCATGGTGTTGTTTTGGGGGGCATTGCAAATTTGTCAAGTTTCAGGGAAAAAAATGCAATTTATTACCAGAGCTGTCTTTAAACATAAGAGAAAACCATTTGTTTTAAGAAACTTTCTGAAAGTCTTTATAACAAGTTAAAAAACAAGAACCTAAACGGACCTGTGATACTGTGTTCATTTAACTGATATTAGAAAATATTTAAACCAGCCTCATGTTAAGACACAATAAGAAAAATCCTAGCAGCCACTCATTTATAAAAACTGAGTGCTTACCTTGTGAAGTTCAAAGTGGCTGGTTGTTTAAAGTTAAAAGATATTTCAGGTTTCATTTCTGTGTCCATTATTCAAGAAAAGCACAATGCTATGTGAAGTTGGCTGTTTGTATTAGGAAGTTTTATTTATAGAAGGGTGTGGGAGTAAAGTTGTAAGCTGCTAGACTTCACAGTTTCCATCAGGTTGTTAAATATATAAGGATGCACACCTTACCCTAAATACCAGAGACGTAGAACCACCACAAACAAGGTTGTATGGGAATTCAAAACCTTTATTCATTTGCTTTGTATTTATTTATTGTTATAACAAATCAATTGCTAGTTTAATTTACATGTCAAATCTCAGTATCTATAAGCAGCGTAGCCAAATTTGGGCATCTGAGGAGAACTCTCATTCTTCGGTTTCATAACCTCCATTACTTTGATCCTGTTGGGGTCCCAGATGCAGTCTTCCTCCAGCCCGCTCGATACCATCCCGCAGCCGGGAGGGACCCAGGCAGTGTCGTAGCCGTAGTCGTGCCAGGTCTTCTGCATGGGGTGCCCCTGCCTGTCTATCTTCTTAACCTTGCCGACGTTGACCCTCAGTTTCAGGACCCTCCTTTCTTTATCTGGACGGTTGAGTGGGTACCGGCTGGCCTTGTTAAAGTCTCGGCTGACATAGACCCCCTGCCCCAGCATGCCATCAGGTGATTGTCTGAATCCGCATCTCTTGATGGATTCTGCGCGCTCCTTCGTGGTTCCGTGGTACATGGTGTAGAGCTTCCCCTCTACAGGTTCTGCGTAACTCTGAAGGCAAGCTTCAACAAAAAAGGGGGAATCTTCTTCAGCCCACATGTTCATCCTGCAGTTTAGGAGAGCGATGCTTTCAAACCTGGCAGTGGAATGATCTGAGAGAACAAGGGGGCATTTTATTTAGGTATGTTTAATAGCTCATTAATTTACTTATCCCCACAGTGATTTGTACTGTACCGTACTGAATGCTTAATAAATATCGTATGGTGGGTCATTAAAACAAAACATGGGAGCAATGAAAATTCACGGCAATATGACAGACAGACTGGCAGATCAACTATAGATGGCTCATACGTTAACAAGAGAACAGTTGTGGGTTCGGCTGCACCGCCAGCATGCCCATTTCCTGCATCTTTAGGCGCCAAAATAATTAAATCATTTGTCATTTAGATCCTTTATATAGCTACCTGCATGAAAACCACTTTGTGTTTTAATTAGACATCTTAAACAACTTCTAAAAAGTCTCATGCATTTAACCATTTGTGGCTATGTCTTCCTTTTCTCTCACTATTTTAAATGTATTGCATGTGTGGCCTATTAAATTCATCAATTAAATTAGACAATCACTAATCTTTCTATTTTGACAATGTTCCAAAATGTTCAGTTACATCGGTTTGATTTCATATGCACAACAAATCAAAACTACACAACCAATGGGATGTTCTAATACATTAGCACACTACGGTATTTATGTTTCAGTATAAGACATTGAAACTGTTTAATTACTAGTCTTACTGTAAAGTTATTGTAGAAAGAGTAAAACATGAATAACCAAATCCTATTTGTCAAACAGCTCATTATGAACCAATCCCGAAGAGCTATTGAACCCTAATTGATTAGTGATTATGGCTTCATTCACACTGAATACATGTTAATAATGAGTCTGTAAAATAAAGTGTAATCAAAGAAGATGAAGTTTGTTGTAAAATGGGCTGAACAAACCTGTGTAAAACAAAACAAAAAAAAATTAAATATCTCAGTCAAATACACTCATGACTGATTTCACAGACCTAGATCAGCACTAATCTTGAACTATCTAATGTTATTCTGGGTAAAGTAATCCAAGGTTAGTATTAATCAAGTTCTGTGAAACTAGACCTAAATGTAGCCAAGCAGGAGATTTTAAAGTACCGTAACCAAAAAACAAAACCAAATAGAGTTTTGATTGCAATCTGAGTGATGCAAGATGGCTCTGCTTGTGTTAGGTGCAGTTCTAACAGGAAAAGGTCTTTGTTCAGCAAAGAAAATGTCTCTGAGAGAGTTTCATGTTTTTATTTTGGGGGGCATTTAAGAAACTTTCTGATACTCTTTATAACAAGTTAGATAACGATAACGTAAACCAACCTGTGATACTGTGTCCATTTAACTGATATTATAACATATTTTAAACAGCATCATGTTAGACACAGTAAGAAGAAGAAGAAGAAGAAGAAGAACACAATAGCATAGTAATAGATTACACCACAGTCCCTAACAGCCCCTAATTATAAAACTCAGAGTGCTTACCTTGTGAAGTACAAAGTGGCTGCTTGTTTAAAGTTAAAAGATATTTCAGGTTTATTTTCTGTAGACCGTTATTCAAGAAAAGGAGAATGCTATCTGAAGTTGGCTGTTTGTGTGCCCCTCCCGCCCAGCTGAAGTTTTTGTCTGGTTTCAGGTTCCTTCCTGCTGACTAATTTCTATTAGAAACTGAAGTTAATTTATAGAAGGGTGTGGGAGAGACATACCAGAGACGTAGAACCACCACAAACAAGGCTGTATGGGAATTCAAAACCTTTACTCATTTGCTTTTATTTATTTTTTTTATAACAAATCAGATTACAGTTTCATTTACATGTCAAATCTGTAATCAAAGAAGATGAAGTTTGTTGTAAAATGGGCTGAACAAACCTGTGTAAAAAAAAAAAAAAAAATTCAATATCTCACTCAAATACACTCATGGCTGATTTCACAGAACTAGATCAGCACTAATCTTGAACTATCTAATGTTATTTTCGGTAAAGTAATCCAAGGTTAGTATCAATCAGGTTCTGTGAAACTAGACCTAAATGTAGCCAAGCAGGAGACTATAGAGGGTTAAAAGTATCGTAACCAAAAAACAAAACCAAATAGAGTTTAGATTCTAATTTGAGTGACACAAGATGGCTCTGCTTGTGTTAGGTGTAGTTCTAACAGGAAAAGGTCTTTGTTCAGCAAAGAAAGGGTCTGTATAATGTTGCTTTCAGAGTACCATTCATCTGTCCAATAGCTGTAAAAATTGTACTGAATAAAGACTTGAAATTGATTTTTAAAACCACACAACTGCTTAAGGAGCCCTTAATATCTGAATGATTTCCATGGTGTTGTTTTGGGGGCGTTGCAAAATTGTCAAGTTTCGGGGGGGAAAATGCAATTTATTACCAGAGCTGTCTTTAAACATAAGAGAAAAACATTTGTTTTAAGAAACTTTCTGAAACTCTTTATAACAAGTTAAAAAACGAGAACCTAAACAGACCTGTGATACTGTGTTCAAAGTGGCTGGTTGTTTAAAGTTAAAAGATATTTCCAGTTTCATTTCTGTATCCATTATTCAAGAAAAGCACAATGCTATGTGAAGTTGGCTGTTTGTATTAGGAAGTTTTATTTATAGAAGGGTGTGGGAGTAAAGTTCTAAGCTGCTAGACTTCATAGTTTCCATCAGGTTGTTAAATATAAAAGGATGAACACCTTACCCTAAATACCAGAGACGTAGAACCACCACAAACAAGGCTGTATGGGAATTCAAAACCTTTATTCATTTGCTTTTATTTATTTATTGTTATAACAAATCAATTGCTAGTTTCATTTACCTGTCAAATCTCAGTATCCATAAGCACCGTAGCCAAATTTGGGTGTCTGAGGAGAACTCTCATTCTTCGGTTTCATAACCTCCATTACTTTGATCCTGTTGGGGTCCCAGATGCAGTCTTCCTCCAGCCCGCTCGGTACCATCCCACAGCCAGGAGGGACCCAGGCAGTCGTAGCCCTGGTCGTGCCAGGTCTTCTCAGGGGCTGCCTTTGCTCGTCTATCTTATTATTATTATTATTTGTTTATTTAGCAGACGCCTTTATCCAAGGCGACTAACAGAGACTCGGGTGTGTGAGCTATGCATTAGCTGCAGAGTCACTTACAATTACGTCTCACCCGAAAGACGGAGCACAAGGAGGTTAAGTGACTTGCTCAGCGTCACACAATGAGTCAGTGGCTGAGCCGGGATTTGAACCGGGGACCTTCTGGTTACAAGCCCTTTTCTTTAACCACTGGACCACACAGCCTGTCTTCTTAACCGGACGTTGACCCTCAGTTTCAGGGTCCTGCTTTCTTTACCTGGACGCACGAGTGGGTACCGTTTGGCCTTCTCAGGGTCTCGGCTGACATAAACCCCCTGCCCCTGCACGCTGTCATCTGACTGTTTGAATCCGTCTTGATTGATTCTGCTCCCTCCTTTGTGGCTTCGTGGTACATGGTGTAGATCTTCCTCTCTGAATAACTCTCAAGGCACGGGGCTTCGTAGGAGTGGGAGTCATCTTTTTGAGCCAGCATGTTTATGGCAGTGATGTTTTGAAACCTTGCTGTGGAGTGAATCTGAGAGAACAAGACACATTTACTATACTGCATGACTGGGAGTTGAAGGCGGGCATTTTATTTAGGTATGTCATTCGTGTTTAACAACTCATCAGTGTACTTATCCCCACAGTTATTTATACAGTGCCATACAGAACGCCTAATAAATATCTTATGATGGGTCATAAAAACAAAGCTAATGGTTCAGAGTCCAAAGAGGTTTTCTGACAACGCAACATCATAAAAAAGCTTGTTTGTAAGACATGTGTTATAGAGTAAGTAGAGGGGTTCCGAAAAATACAGCGTTCCACGTCCGCACGTGTTGCTACAACTGTTTAAATAATGAACCTGCAATTTTTCTTTGCATTGCTAACATCTTGGCAACTTTGTACACTTACGACTTTAAAGTCTGTTTCAAAGCTCTTTTCAAAATGGCCGCTCTCGTGCACTGATAGTGTCAGGATTATTGCCCACCTTGTCAAACAGGAAACGCAGCAATAACGATCCATGATGTGGTACGGAACAGAAAAGCCAGAGCACTTTTTTTTTTTTTTTTTAAATCTCTTCCTGCAGTGATTTAAAGGGCAGATCTCAAACCTCAGTGCACTAGAGTGGCCATTTTGAAAATAACTTTGAAGTTTAAAAAGTTGTCAGGATGTTAACAATGAAAAGAAAAATGACAGGTAGGTTATGTCCACAGTTGTAGCCACACGTGGGGACGTGGGACGTATATTTTTCGGAACCCCACTACTTTATTTTTAAGTGGAGTTCACCCTAGAAAGGGAGTTCTTTGCCCAGAAAAGACAAAACCTCTATGGGTTCTTTCAAGGACTTTTAAACAGAACAAGGGAGCAATGAAAACTGTGCTAACCCTTCCAAGTGTAAGACCCCTCAGTGTTTGAGCTACTATTTATTTATTTATTTATTTATTTATTTATTTATTCATTTGAAAAGTTGATCAGTTTTTTTCATGATTCCTCGAAAACCCTGTTCTAGCTCAAATTCCATAGTCCACAGTCCCCTTCCTGTGGTCTTTTGGGCATTAAAACATGGAGTTTAATATGGAGAAGTCCCAAATGAAAGCAAACTGTATTTTGGGTGCGTACATTACCCTGAAGTAAGGGTTACTTCCAATAAACAGTACATACTTTAATGCCAACAATGACGCAAGATGGCTCTGCTTGTGTTAGGTGCAGTTCTAACAGGAAAAGGTCTTTGTTCAGCAAAGAAAGGGTCTGTATAATGTTGCTTTCAGAGTACAGTTCATCTGTCCAATAGCTGTAAAAATTGTACTGAATAAAGACTCAAAATTGATTTTTAAAACCACACAACTGCTTAAGGAGCCCTTAATATCTGAGTGATTTTCATGGTGTTGTTTTGGGGGGCATTGCAAATTTGTCAAGTTTCAGGGAAAAAAATGCAATTTATTACCAGAGCTGTCTTTAAACATAAGAGAAAACCATTTGTTTTAAGAAACTTTCTGAAACTCTTTATAACAAGTTAAAAAACAAGAACCTAAACGGACCTGTGATACTGTGTTCATTTAACTGATATTAGAAAATATTTAAACCAGCCTCATGTTAAGACACAATAAGAAAAATCTTAGCAGCCACTCATTTATAAAAACTGAGTGCTTACCTTGTGAAGTTCAAAGTGGCTGGTTGTTTAAAGTTAAAAGATATTTCAGGTTTCATTTCTGTGTCCATTATTCAAGAAAAGCACAATGCTATGTGAAGTTGGCTGTTTGTATTAGGAAGTTTAATTTATAGAAGGGTGTGGGAGTAAAGTTCTAAGCTGCTAGACTTCACAGTTTCCATCAGGTTGTTAAATATATAAGGATGAACACCTTACCCTAAATACCAGAGATGTAGAACCACCACAAACAAGGCTGTATGGGAATTCAAAACCTTTATTCATTTGCTTTGTATTTATTTATTGTTATAACAAATCAATTGCTAGTTTCATTTACATGTCAAATCTCAGTATCCATAAGCACCGTAGCCAAATTTGGGCATCTGAGGAGAACTCTCATTCTTCGGTTTCATAACCTCCATTACTTTGATCCTTTTGGGGTCCCAGATGCAGTCTTCCTCCAGCCCGCTCGATACCATCCCGCAGCCGGGAGGGACCCAGGCAGTGTCGTAGCCGTAGTCGTGCCAGGTCTTCTGCATGGGGTGCCCCTGACAGTCTATCTTCTTAACCTTGCCGACGTTGACCCTCAGTTTCAGGACCCTCCTTTCTTTATCTGGACGGTTGAGTGGGTACCGGCTGGCCTTGTTAAAGTCTCGGCTGACATAGACCCCCTGCCCCAGCATGCCATCAGGTGATTGTTTGAATCCGCATCTCTTGATGGATTCTGCGCGCTCCTTCGTGGTTCCGTGGTACATGGTGTAGAGCTTCCCCTCTACAGGTTCTGCGTAACTCTGAAGGCAAGCTTCAACAAAAAAGGGGGAATCTTCTTCAGCCCACATGTTCATCCTGCAGTTTAGGAGAGCGATGCTTTCAAACCTGGCAGTGGAATGATCTGAGAGAACAAGGGGGCATTTTATTTAGGTATGTTTAATAGCTCATTAATTTACTTATCCCCACAGTGATTTGTACTGTACCATACCGAATGCTTAATAAATATCGTATGGTGGGTCATTAAAACAAAACATGGGAGCAATGAAAATTCACGGCAATATGACAGACAGACTGGCAGATCAACTATACACGGCTCATACGTTAACAAGAGAACAGTTGTGGGTTCGGCTGCACCGCCAGCACGCCCATTTCCTGCATCCTTAGGCGCCAAAATAATTAAATCATTTGACATTTAGATCCTTTATATAGCTACCTGCTTGAAAACCACTTTGTGTTTTAATTAGACATCTTAAACAACTTCTAAAAAGTCTCATGCATTTAACCATTTGTGGCTATGTGTTCCTTTTCTCTCACTATTTTAAATGTATTGCATGTGTGGCCTATTGAAGTCATCAATTAAATTAGACAATCACTAATTTGCCTATTTTGACAATGTTCCAAGATTTTCAGTTACATCGGTTTGATTTCATATGCACAACAAATCAAAACTACACAAGCAATGAGATGTTCTAATACATTAGCACACTACGGTATTTATGTTTCAGTATTAGACATTGAAACTGTTTAATTACTAGTCTTACTGTAAAGTTATTGCAGAAAGAGTAAACCATGAATAACCAAATCCTGTTTGTCAAACAGCTCATTATGAACCAATCCCGATGAGCTATTGAACCCTAATTGATTAGTGATTATGGCTTCATTCACACTGAATACATGTTAATAATGAGTCTGTAAAATAAAGTGTAATCAAAGAAGATGAAGTTTGTTGTAAAATGGGCTGAACAAACCTGTGTAAAAAAAAAAAAAAAAAAAAAATTCAATATCTCACTCAAATACACTCATGGCTGATTTCACAGACCTAGATCAGCACTAATCTTGAACTATCTAATGTTATTCTGGGTAAAGTAATCCAAGGTTAGTATCAATCAAGTTCTGTGAAACTAGACACAAATGTAGCCAAGCAGGAGATTTTAAAGTACCGTAACCAAAAAACAAAACCAAATAGAGTTTCGATTGCAATCTAAGTGATGCAAGACGGCTCTGCTTGTGTTAGGTGCAGTTCTAACAGGAAAAGGTCTTTGTTCAGCAAAGAAAATGTCTCTGAGAGAGTTTCATGTTTTTATTTTGGGGGGCATTTAAGAAACTTTCTGATACTCTTTATAACAAGTTAGATAACGATAACGTAAACCGACCTGTGATACTGTGTCCATTTAACTGATATTATAACATATTTTAAACAGCATCATGTTAGACACAGTAAGAAGAAGTAGAAGAAGAAGAAAAACACAATAGCATAGTAATAGATTACACCACAGTCCCTAACAGCCCCTAATTATTAAACTCAGAGTGCTTACCTTGTGAAGTACAAAGTGGCTGCTTGTTTAAAGTTAAAAGATATTTCAGGTTTAATTTCTGTAGACCGTTATTCAAGAAAAGGAGAATGCTATCTGAAGTTGGCTGTTTGTGTGCCCCTCCCGCCCAGCTGAAGTTTTTGTCTGGTTTCGATTCTAATTTCAGTGACACAAGATGGCTCTGCTTGTGTTAAGTGCAGTTCTAACAGGAAAAGGTCTTTGTTCAGCAAAGAAAGGGTCTGTATAATGTTGCTTTCAGAGTACAGTTCATCTGTCCAATAGCTGTAAAAATTGTACTGAATAAAGACTCAACATTGATTTTTAAAACCACACAACTTCTTAAGGAACCCTTAATATCTGAATGATTTTCATGGTGTTGTTTTGGGGGGCATTGCAAATTTGTCAAGTTTCAAGGAAAAAAATGCAATTTATTACCAGAGCTGTCTTTAAATATAAAAGAAAACCATTTGTTTTAAGAAACTTTCTGAAACTCTTTATAACAAGTAAAAAAACGAGAACCTAAACGGACCTGTGATACTGTGTTCATTTAACTGATATTAGAAAATATTTAAACCAGCCTCATGTTAAGACACAATAAGAAAAATCCTAGCAGCCACTCATTTATAAAAACTGAGTGCTTACCTTGTGAAGTTCAAAGTGGCTGGTTGTTTAAAGTTAAAAGATATTTCAGGTTTCATTTCTGTGTCCATTATTCAAGAAAAGCACAATGCTATGTGAAGTTGGCTGTTTGTATTAGGAAGTTTAATTTATAGAAGGGTGTGGGAGTAAAGTTCTAAGCTGCTAGACTTCACAGTTTCCATCAGGTTGTTAAATATATAAGGATGCACACCTTACCCTAAATACCAGAGATGTAGAACCACCACAAACAAGGCTGTTTGGGAATTCAAAACCTTTATTCATTTGCTTTGTATTTATTTATTGTTATAACAAATCAATTGCTAGTTTCATTTACATGTCAAATCTCAGTATCTATAAGCAGCGTAGCCAAATTTGGGCATCTGAGGAGAACTCTCATTCTTCGGTTTCATAACCTCCATTACTTTGATCCTTTTGGGGTCCCAGATGCAGTCTTCCTCCAGCCCGCTCGATACCATCCCGCAGCCGGGAGGGACCCAGGCAGTGTCGTAGCCTTGGTCGTGCCAGGTCTACTGCATGGGGTGCCCCTGACAGTCTATCTTCTTAACCTTGCCGACGTTGACCCTCAGTTTCAGGACCCTCCTTTCTTTATCTGGACGGTTGAGTGGGTACCGGCTGGCCTTGTTAAAGTCTCGGCTGACATAGACCCCCTGCCCCAGCATGCCATCAGGTGATTGTCTGAATCCGCATCTCTTGATGGATTCTGCGCGCTCCTTCGTGGTTCCGTGGTACATGGTGTAGAGCTTCCCCTCTACAGGTTCTGCGTAACTCTGAAGGCAAGCTTCAACAAAAAAGGGGGAATCTTCTTCAGCCCACATGTTCATCCTGCAGTTTAGGAGAGCGATGCTTTCAAACCTGGCAGTGGAATGATCTGAGAGAACAAGGGGGCATTTTATTTAGGTATGTTTAATAGCTCATTAATTTACTTATCCCCACAGTGATTTGTACTGTACCATACCGAATGCTTAATAAATATCGTATGGTGGGTCATTAAAACAAAACATGGGAGCAATGAAAATTCACGGCAATATGACAGACAGACTGGCAGATCAACTATACACGGCTCATACGTTAACAAGAGAACAGTTGTGGGTTCGGCTGCACCGCCAGCACGCCCATTTCCTGCATCCTTAGGCGCCAAAATAATTAAATCATTTGACATTTAGATCCTTTATATAGCTACCTGCTTGAAAACCACTTTGTGTTTTAATTAGACATCTTAAACAACTTCTAAAAAGTCTCATGCATTTAACCATTTGTGGCTATGTGTTCCTTTTCTCTCACTATTTTAAATGTATTGCATGTGTGGCCTATTAAAGTCATCAATTAAATTAGACAATCACTAATTTTTCTATTTTGACAATGTTCCAAGATTTTCAGTTACATCGGTTTGATTTCATATGCACAACAAATCAAAACTACACAAGCAATGAGATGTTCTAATACATTAGCACACTACGGTATTTATGTTTCAGTATAAGACATTGAAACTGTTTAATTACTAGTCTTACTGTAAAGTTATTGCAGAAAGAGTAAACCATGAATAACCAAATCCTGTTTGTCAAACAGCTCATTATGAACCAATCCCGATGAGCTATTGAACCCTAATTGATTAGTGATTATGGCTTCATTCACACTGAATACATGTTAATAATGAGTCTGTAAAATAAAGTGTAATCAAAGAAGATGAAGTTTGTTGTAAAATGGGCTGAACAAACCTGTGTAAAAAAAAAAAAAAAAAAAAAATTCAATATCTCACTCAAATACACTCATGGCTGATTTCACAGACCTAGATCAGCACTAATCTTGAACTATCTAATGTTATTCTGGGTAAAGTAATCCAAGGTTAGTATCAATCAAGTTCTGTGAAACTAGACACAAATGTAGCCAAGCAGGAGATTTTAAAGTACCGTAACCAAAAAACAAAACCAAATAGAGTTTCGATTGCAATCTAAGTGATGCAAGACGGCTCTGCTTGTGTTAGGTGCAGTTCTAACAGGAAAAGGTCTTTGTTCAGCAAAGAAAATGTCTCTGAGAGAATTTCATGTTTTTATTTTGGGGGGCATTTAAGAAACTTTCTGATACTCTTTATAACAAGTTAGATAACGATAACGTAAACCAACCTGTGATACTGTGTCCATTTAACTGATATTATAACATATTTTAAACAGCATCATGTTAGACACAGTAAGAAGAAGTAGAAGAAGAAGAAAAACACAATAGCATAGTAATAGATTACACCACAGTCCCTAACAGCCCCTAATTATAAAACTCAGAGTGCTTACCTTGTGAAGTACAAAGTGGCTGCTTGTTTAAAGTTAAAAGATATTTCAGGTTTAATTTCTGTAGACCGTTATTCAAGAAATGGAGAATGCTATCTGAAGTTGGCTGTTTGTGTGCCCCTCCCGCCCAGCTGAAGTTTTTGTCTGGTTTCGATTCTAATTTCAGTGACACAAGATGGCTCTGCTTGTGTTAAGTGCAGTTCTAACAGGAAAAGGTCTTTGTTCAGCAAAGAAAGGGTCTGTATAGTGTTGCTTTCAGAGTACAGTTCATCTGTCCAATAGCTGTAAAAATTGTACTGAATAAAGACTCAAAATTGATTTTTAAAACCAGACAACTACTTAAGGAGCCCTTAATATCTGAGTGATTTTCATGGTGTTGTTTTGGGGGGCATTGCAAATTTGTCAAGTTTCAGGGAAGAAAATGCAATTTATTACCAGAGCTGTCTTTAAACATAAGAGAAAACCATTTGTTTTAAGAAACTTTCTGAAACTCTTTATAACAAGTTAAAAAACAAGAACCTAAACGGACCTGTGATACTGTGTTCATTTAACTGATATTAGAAAATATTTAAACCAGCCTCATGTTAAGACACAATAAGAAAAATCCTAGCAGCCACTCATTTATAAAAACTGAGTGCTTACCTTGTGAAGTTCAAAGTGGCTGGTTGTTTAAAGTTATAAGATATTTCAGGTTTCATTTCTGTGTCCATTATTCAAGAAAAGCACAATGCTATGTGAAGTTGGCTGTTTGTATTAGGAAGTTTTATTTATAGAAGGGTGTGGGAGTAAAGTTCTAAGCTGCTAGACTTCACAGTTTCCATCAGGTTGTTAAATATATAAGGATGAACACCTTACCCTAAATACCAGAGATGTAGAACCACCACAAACAAGGCTGTATGGGAATTCAAAACCTTTATTCATTTGCTTTGTATTTATTTATTGTTATAACAAATCAATTGCTAGTTTCATTTACATGTCAAATCTCAGTATCCATAAGCACCGTAGCCAAATTTGGGCATCTGAGGAGAACTCTCATTCTTCGGTTTCATAACCTCCATTACTTTGATCCTTTTGGGGTCCCAGATGCAGTCTTCCTACAGCCCGCTCGATACCATCCCGCAGCCGGGAGGGACCCAGGCAGTGTCGTAGCCGTAGTCGTGCCAGGTCTTCTGCATGGGGTGCCCCTGACAGTCTATCTTCTTAACCTTGCCGACGTTGACCCTCAGTTTCAGGACCCTCCTTTCTTTATCTAGTTGGTTGAGTGGGTACCGGCTGGCCTTGTTGAAGTCTCGGCTGACATAAACCCCCCGCCCCAGCATGCCATCAGGTGACTGACTGAATCCGAATCTCTTGATGTTTTCAGCAGCCTCCTTCGTGGTTCCATGGTACATGGTGTAGAGCTTCCCCTCTACAGGTTCTGCGTAACTCTGAAGGCAAGCTTCAACAAAAAAGGGGGAATCTTCTTCAGCCCACATGTTCATCCTGCAGTTTAGGAGAGCGATGCTTTCAAACCTGGCAGTGGAATGATCTGAGAGAACAAGGGGGCATTTTATTTAGGTATGTTTAATAGCTCATTAATTTACTTATCCCCACAGTGATTTGTACTGTACCATACCGAATGCTTAATAAATATCGTATGGTGGGTCATTAAAACAAAACATGGGGGCAATGAAAATTGAGCTAAAGGTCATATTAAAAACCTTTCAAGTGCAGCAAGACCCTTAATATTTGAGATACTATTTATTTATTTATTTAAAAAGTTCACCAGTTTCTTTTGATAAAAGTAGTGTGACCTTTTTTTTAAAAGAATCTAAAACTTTAAAAACTAGTTAAATACACTGATCGTCTTTGTAATACCATTAATTAACATGTAAACGTCATTTAAACAGTATGATCTAATTTAAACACACACACACACACACACACACACACACACACACACACACGCACACACACACACACACACACACACTAGACGAAGTGAATAGCGTGCTTACCTTCTGAAGTTCAGAACAATACGTGTCAGTTTAGTAGCAGGATGCTCTTTTAAAGCTATCACGTAACTTTAAGTTTCGTTTCTACATAACTGACACTTCCTTCGTACTCCAGATTATATTTCATAGTCCGCAATCCCCTCCCTATGGTCTTTTGAGTTTTACAACCTGGAATAATGATCAGCGCTCCAAATAAATTTGTGGGTCATTGAGTAATGTACTCTCCCATTTAAACACTGTGTGGGTAAACTGTAAAATACAACATTACCTTGAAGCCACGAGCACCTCCAATAAATACAGCACATACTTTAATGCTGTTATGGGGTCTGCATTAACTACAGCCTTACATTTTAACTGTAATGTTACTTTGAACGACTGTACAAAAAAACGTGGTCTGGCAAGAAAAACAAAAACAATTATTATTATTATTTGCTTTATTGACCACAAACACTATGGCTGCGAAGGAAATAACACAGAAACAGAACGTATAATATGTATGTATATATATATATATATATATATATATATATATATATATATATATATATATATATATATATATATATATATATATATATATACATAAGTAAGTCACAAACACAGTGTTCCATGAATGTGGGGATTGGTCTAAATTGGGGGAACACACTTTGAATTCCGCAGGCCTTTTAAATAAGGGTAAATATGTATACGTTACATAACTCACTCAGCCCCGAAACCCTATTCCCATACTCTCACACCCCTCTCTCCTGCTTAATCACAACCCTTTGTCACTGGTTGTATCTTTCGCCAAACCCACACAAGGAAACTAAACAGTAAAATGGAGGAAAGCATTATTATTGCATTGGATGCTGGTACTGAGATAATACACTATGTTACCGAGACCTGACTGTCAGCATACTGCACAGTACATGTCAATAAAGATGTTTCTCACACACGTAAGTGTTTTAAAGCCTATTCTTTCAATGTGTTCCTCAAACCAAGATATGTTTACACATACAGAATGGAATATGCATTTGGAACTGTGGAATGGCATTGCGGGGACTTCTCATTGACTCTCACTATATTACACATACAGAATGGAATATGCATTTGGAACTGTGGAATGGCATTGCGGGGACTTCTCATTGACTCTCACTATATTACACATACAGAATGGAATATGCATTTGGAACTGTGGAATGGCATTGCGGGGACTTCTCATTGACTCTCACTATATTACACATACAGAATGGAATATGCATTTGGAACTGTGGAATGGCATTGTGGGGACTTCTCATTGACTCTCACTATATTACACATACAGAATGGAATATGCATTTGGAACTGTGGAATGGCATTGTGGGGACTTCTCATTGACTCTCACTATATTACACATACAGAATGGAATATGCATTTGGAACTGTGGAATGGCATTGTGGGGACTTCTCATTGACTCTCACTATATTACACATACAGAATGGAATATGCATTTGGAACTGTGGAATGGCATTGCGGGGACTTCTCATTGACTCTCACTATATTACACATACAGAATGGAATATGCATTTGGAACTGTGGAATGGCATTGTGGGGACTTCTCATTGACTCTCACTATATTACACATACAGAATGGAATATGCATTTGGAACTGTGGAATGGCATTGTGGGGACTTCTCATTGACTCTCACTATATTACACATACAGAATGGAATATGCATTTGGAACTGTGGAATGGCATTGTGGGGACTTCTCATTGACTCTCACTATATTACACATACAGAATGGAGTATGCATTTGGAACTGTGGAATGGCATTGCGGGGACTTCTCATTGACTCTCACTATATTACACATACAGAATGGAATATGCATTTGGAACTGTGGAATGGCATTGTGGGGACTTCTCATTGACTCTCACTATATTACACATACAGAATGGAATATGCATTTGGAACTGTGGAATGGCATTGCGGGGACTTCTCATTGACTCTCACTATATTACACATACAGAATGGAATATGCATTTGGAACTGTGGAATGGCATTGTGGGGACTTCTCATTGACTCTCACTATATTACACATACAGAATGGAATATGCATTTGGAACTGTGGAATGGCATTGTGGGGACTTCTCATTGACTCTCACTATATTACACATACAGAATGGAATATGCATTTGGAACTGTGGAATGGCATTGTGGGGACTTCTCATTGACTCTCACTATATTACACATACAGAATGGAATATGCATTTGGAACTGTGGAATGGCATTGCGGGGACTTCTCATTGACTCTCACTATATTACACATACAGAATGGAATATGCATTTGGAACTGTGGAATGGCATTGTGGGGACTTCTCATTGACTCTCACTATATTACACATACAGAATGGAATATGCATTTGGAACTGTGGAATGGCATTGCGGGGACTTCTCATTGACTCTCACTATATTACACATACAGAATGGAATATGCATTTGGAACTGTGGAATGGCATTGTGGGGACTTCTCATTGACTCTCACTATATTACACATACAGAATGGAATATGCATTTGGAACTGTGGAATGGCATTGCGGGGACTTCTCATTGACTCTCACTATATTACACATACAGAATGGAATATGCATTTGGAACTGTGGAATGGCATTGTGGGGACTTCTCATTGACTCTCACTATATTACACATACAGAATGGAATATGCATTTGGAACTGTGGAATGGCATTGCGGGGACTTCTCATTGACTCTCACTATATTACACATACAGAATGGAATATGCATTTGGAACTGTGGAATGGCATTGCGGGGACTTCTCATTGACTCTCACTATATTTTTATTTACTATTTCTAACTCCAATAAGACAAAAATTCACACAGGGTGAAACTTTTTTTGTGTGTGAAGACATATTTAGTTTTTATAAAGGCGTTTTTTTTCAGGAGTTACTATTATTATTTGTTTATTTAACAGACGCCTTTATCGAAGGCGACTTACAGAGACTAGGGTGTGTGAACTATGCATCAGCTGCAAAGTCACTTACAAATACGTCTCACCCGAAAGACGGAGCACAAGGAGGTGAAGTGACTTGCTCAGGGTCACACAGTGAGTCAGTGACTGATGTGGGATTTGAACCGGGGACCTCCTGGTTACAAGCCCTTTTCTTTAATGCATACCTCATACCAGCATTAAAGTATGTGCTGTATTTATTGGAAGTGCTCGTGACTTCAAGGTAATGTTGTATTTTACAGTTTACCCACACAGTGTTTAAATGGGAGAGTACATTACTCATTGACCCACAAACTTATTTGGAGCGCTGATCATTATTCCAGGTTGTAAAACTCAAAAGACCATAGGGAGGGGATTGTGGACTATGAAATATGATCTGGAGTAGGAAGGAAGTGTCATTTATGTAGAAACGAAACTTAAAGTTATGTGATAGCTTTAAAAGAGCATCCTGCTACTAAACTGACACGTATTGTTCTGAACTTCAGAGTGGCCATGAACTAGAGTGGCCATTTTGAAAATAACTTTGAAGTTTAAAAAGTTGTCAGGATGTTAACAATGAAAAGAAAAATGACAGGTAGGTTATGTCCACAGTTGTAGCCACACGTGGGGACGTGGAACGTATATTTTTCGGAACCCCACTACTTTATTTTTAAGTGGAGTTTACCCTAGAAAGGGAGTTCTTTGCCCAGAAAAGACAAAACCTCTATGGGTTCTTTCAAGGACTTTTAAACAGAACAAGGGAGCAATGAAAACTGTGCTAACCCTTCCAAGTGTAAGACCCCTCAGTGTTTGAGCTACTATTTATTTATTTATTTATTTATTTATTTATTTATTTGAAAAGTTGATCAGTTTTTTTCATGATACCCGAAAACCCTGTTCTAGCTCAAATTCCATAGTCCACAGTCCCCTTCCTGTGGTCTTTTGGGCATTAAAACATGGAGTTTAATATGGAGAAGTCCCAAATGAAAGCAAACTGTATTTTGGGTGCGTACATTACCCTGAAGTAAGGGTTACTTCCAATAAACAGTACATACTTTAATGCCAACAATGACGCAAGATGGCTCTGCTTGTGTTAGGTGCAGTTCTAACAGGAAAAGGTCTTTGTTCAGCAAAGAAAGGGTCTGTATAGTGTTGCTTTCAGAGTACAGTTCATTTGTCCAATAGCTGTAAAAATTGTACTGAATAAAGACTCGAAACTGATTTTTAAAACCACACAACTGCCTAAGGAGCCCTTAATATCTGAATGATTTCCATGGTGTTGTTTTGGGGGCGTTGCAAAATTGTCAAGATTCAGGGGGGAAAAAATGTAATCTATTACCAGAGCTGTCTTTAAACATAAGAGAAAACCATTTGTTTTAAGAAACTTTCTGAAACTCTTTACAACAAGTTAAAAAATGAGAACCTAAACGGACCTGTGATACTGTGTTCAAAGTGGCTGGTTGTTTAAAGTTAAAAGATATTTCAGGTTTCATTTCTGTGTCCATTATTCAAGAAAAGCACAATGCTATGTGAAGTTGGCTGTTTGTATTAGGAAGTTTTATTTATAGAAGGGTGTGGGAGTAAAGTTCTAAGCTGCTAGACTTCACAGTTTCCATCAGGTTGTTAAATATAAAAGGATGAACACCTTACCCTAAATACCAGAGACGTAGAACCACCACAAACAAGGCTGTATGGGAATTCAAAACCTTCATTCATTTGCTTTTATTTATTTATTGTTATAACAAATCAATTGCTAGTTTCATTTACATGTCAAATCTCAGTATCCATAAGCACCGTAGCCAAATTTGGGCGTCTGAGGAGAACTCTCATTCTTTGGTTTCATAACCTCCATTACTTTGATCCTTTTGGGGTCCCAGATGCAGTCTTCCTCCCGCCCACTTTTTACCATCCCACAGTTGGGAGGGACCCAGGCAGAGTCGTAGCCGTGGTCGTGCCAGGTCTTCTGCATGGGGTGCCGCTGCCTGTCTATCTTCTTAACCTTGCCGACGTTGACCCTCAGTTTCAGGACCCTCCTTTCTTTATCTGGATGGTTGAGTGGGTACAGGCTGGCCTTGTTGAAGTCTCGGCTGACATAAACCCCCCGCCCCAGCATTGCCCTCTCATCTGACTGACTGAATCCGAATCGCTTGATGTTTTCAGCAGCCTCCTTTGTGGTTCCATGATACATGGTGTAGAGCTTCCCCTCTACAGGTTCTGCGTAACTCTGAAGGCAAGCTTCAACAAAAAAGGGGGAATCTTCTTCAGCCCACATGTTCATCCTGCAGTTTAGGAGAGCGATGCTTTCAAACCTGGCAGTGGAATGATCTGAGAGAACAAGGGGGCATTTTATTTAGGTATGTTTAATAGCTCATTAATTTACTTATCCCCACAGTGATTTGTACTGTACCATACCGAATGCTTAATAAATATCGTATGGTGGGTCATTAAAACAAAACATGGGAGCAATGAAAATTGAGCTAAAGGTCATATTAAAAACCTTTCAAGTGCAGCAAGACCCTTAATGTTTGAGATACTATTTATTTATTTATTTAAAAAGTTGACCAGTTTCTTTTGATAAAAGTAGTGTAACGTTTTTTTAAAAGAATCTAAAACTTTAAAAACTAGTTAAATACACTGATCGTCTTTGTAATACCATTAATGAAAATGTAAACGTCATTTAAATAGTATGATCTAATTTAAACACACACACACACACACACACAATAGACGAAGTGAATAGCGTGCTTACCTTCTGAAGTTCAGAACAATACGTGTCAGTTTAGTAGCAGGATGCTCTTTTAAAGCTATCACGTAACTTTAAGTTTCGTTTCTACATAACTGACACCTCCTTCGTACTCCAGATCATATTTCGTAGTCCGCAATCCCCTCCCCATGGTCTTTTGAGCATTACAACCTGGAATAATGATCAGCGCTCCCAATAAGTTTGTGGGTCATTGAGTAATGTACTCTCCCATTTAAACACTGTGTGGGTAAACTGTAAAATACAACATTACCTTGAAGTCACGAGCACTTCCAATAAATACAGCACATACTTTAATGCTGTTATGGGGTCTGCATTAACTACAGCCTCACATTTTAACTGTAATGTTACTTTGATCGACTGTACAAAAAAAACGTGGTCTTGCAAGAAAAACAAAACAATTATTATTGACCACAAACACTATGGCTGCGAAGGAAATAACACAGAAACCGAACGTATAATATATATAATTGCAACACTGCAGATTATATATATATATATATATATATATATATATATATATATATATATATATATATATATATATATATATATATATACTTAACACAAGCCCTGCATGTACATAGTGTGTGTTTATAAATAAACGGTCATATTGTATTCCTTATTGATCGCCTTGCTATAGCAATATAAAGCATCCAGACTCGCAGAATATTGTATTTACTGTACAGGGTTACCTTCCAAAAATTCAGTTAACAGATAAGTACGTTGCTATGCGTATCTTTACAAATATCATACGTAATTCATATTTTGTGTATGCATAAAACACCCAGTACGCGGTTTATCGGGAGCGCGGATATATATATATATATATATATATATATATATATATATATATATATATATATATATATATATATATATATATATATATATATATACATAAGTAAGTCACAAACACAGTGTTCCATGAATGTGGGGATTGGTCTAAATTGGGGGAACACACTTTGAATTCCGCAGGCCTTTTCAATAAGTGTATATGTATACGTTACTTCTCACTCAGCCCCGAAACCCTATTCCCATACTCTCACACCCCCCTCTCTCCTGCTTAATCACAACCCTTTTAAATAAGGGTAAATATGTATACGTTACATAACGCACTCAGCCCCGAAACCCTATTCCCATACTCTCACACCCCCTCTCTCACTATGTTACCGAGACCTGACTGTCAGCATACTGCACAGTACATGTCAATAAAGATGTTTCTCACACACGTAAGTGTTTTAAAGCCTATTCTTTCAATGTGTTCCTCAAACCAAGATATGTTTACACATACAGAATGGAATATGCATTTTGAACTGTGGAATGGCATTGTGGGGACTTCTCATTGACTCTCACTATATTACACATACAGAATGGAATATGCATTTGGAACTGTGGAATGGCATTGTGGGGACTTCTCATTGACTCTCACTATATTACACATACAGAATGGAATATGCATTTGGAACTGTGGAATGGCATTGCGGGGACTTCTCATTGACTCTCACTATATTACACATACAGAATGGAATATGCATTTGGAACTGTGGAATGGCATTGTGGGGACTTCTCATTGACTCTCACTATATTACACATACAGAATGGAATATGCATTTGGAACTGTGGAATGGCATTGCGGGGACTTCTCATTGACTCTCACTATATTACACATACAGAATGGAATATGCATTTGGAACTGTGGAATGGCATTGCGGGGACTTCTCATTGACTCTCACTATATTTTTATTTACTATTTCTAACTCCAATAAGACAAAAATTCACACAGGGTGAAACTTTTTTTGTGTGTGAAGACATATTTAGTTTTTATAAAGGCGTTTTTTTTTCAGGAGTTACTATTATTATTTGTTTATTTAACAGACGCCTTTATCGAAGGTGACTTACAGAGAGTAGGGTGTGTGAACTATGCATCAGCTGCAGAGTCACTTACAACTACGTCTCACCCGAAAGACGGAGCACAAGGAGGTTAAGTGACTTGCTCAGGGTCACACAGTGAGTCAGTGACTGAGGTGGGATTTGAACCGGGGACCTCCTGGTTACAAGCCCTTTTCTTTAATGCATACCTCATACCAGCATTAAAGTATGTGCTGTATTTATTGGAAGTGCTCGTGACTTCAAGGTAATGTTGTATTTTACAGTTTACCCACACAGTGTTTAAATGGGAGAGTACATTACTCATTGACCCACAAACTTATTTGGAGCGCTGATCATTATTCCAGGTTGTAAAACTCAAAAGACCATAGGGAGGGGATTGCGGACTATGAAATATGATCTGGAGTAGGAAGGAAGTGTCATTTATGTAGAAACGAAACTTAAAGTTATGTGATAGCTTTAAAAGAGCATCCTGCTACTAAACTGACACGTATTGTTCTGAACTTCAGAGTGGCCATGAACTAGAGTGGCCATTTTGAAAATAACTTTGAAGTTTAAAAAGTTGTCAGGATGTTAACAATGAAAAGAAAAATGACAGGTAGGTTATGTCCACAGTTGTAGCCACACGTGGGGACGTGGGACGTATATTTTTCGGAACCCCACTACTTTATTTTTAAGTGGAGTTTACCCTAGAAAGGGAGTTCTTTGCCCAGAAAAGACAAAACCTCTATGGTTTCTTTCAAGGACTTTTAAACAGAACAAGGGAGCAATGAAAACTGTGCTAACCCTTCCAAGTGTAAGACCCCTCAGTGTTTGAGCTACTATTTATTTATTTATTTATTCATTTATTCATTTATTTGAAAAGTTGATCAGTTTTTTTCATGATACCCGAAAACCCTGTTCTAGCTCAAATTCCATAGTCCACAGTCACCCTTCCTGTGGTCTTTTGGGCATTAAAACATGGAGTTTAATATGGAGAAGTCCCAAATGAAAGCAAACTGTATTTTGGGTGCGTACATTACCCTGAAGTAAGGGTTACTTCCAATAAACAGTACATACTTTAATGCCAACACTACGGTATACATATATTTCTGTTTCTATAAGACACTGAAACTGTTTAATTACTTGTCCTGGTAGTCTTACTGTAAAGTTATTGCAGAAAGAGTAAAGCATGAATAACCAGTCTCTGTAAGTCGCCTTGGATAAAGGCGTCTGCTAAATAAACAAATAATAACCAAATCCTGTTTGTCAAACAGCTCATTATGAACCAGTCCCGAAGAGCTATTGAACCCTAATTGATTAGTGATTATGGCTTCATTCACACTGAATACATGTTAATAGTGAGTCTGTAAAATAAAGTGTAATCAAAGAAGATGAAGTTTGTTGTAAAATGGGCTGAACAAACCTGTGTAAAAAAAAAAAAAAAATTCAATATCTCACTCAAATTCACTCATGGCTGATTTCACAGACCTAGATCAGCACTAATCTTGAACTATCTAATGTTATTCTGGGTAAAGTAATCCAAGGTTAGTATCAATCAAGTTCTGTGAAACTAGACACAAATGTAGCCAAGCAGGAGATTTTAAAGTACCGTAACCAAAAAACAAAACCAAATAGAGTTTCGATTGCAATCTGAGTGATGCAGGACGGCTCTGCTTGTGTTAGGTGCAGTTCTAACAGGAAAAGGTCTTTGTTCAGCAAAGAAAATGTCTCTGAGAGAGTTTCATGTTTTTATTTTGGGGGGCATTTAAGAAACTTTCTGATACTCTTTATAACAAGTTAGATAACGATAACGTAAACCAACCTGTGATACTGTGTCCATTTAACTGATATTATAACATATTTTAAACAGCATCATGTTAGACACAGTAAGAAGAAGAAGAAGAAGAAGAAGAAAAACACAATAGCATAGTAATAGATTACACCACAGTCCCTAACAGCCCCTAATTATTAAACTCAGAGTGCTTACCTTGTGAAGTACAAAGTGGCTGCTTGTTTAAAGTTAAAAGATATTTCAGGTTTAATTTCTGTAGACCGTTATTCAAGAAAAGGAGAATGCTATCTGAAGTTGGCTGTTTGTGTGCCCCTCCCGCCCAGCTGAAGTTTTTGTCTGGTTTCGATTCTAATTTCAGTGACACAAGATGGCTCTGCTTGTGTTAAGTGCAGTTCTAACAGGAAAAGGTCTTTGTTCAGCAAAGAAAGGGTCTGTATAATGTTGCTTTCAGAGTACAGTTCATCTGTCCAATAGCTGTAAAAATTGTACTGAATAAAGACTCAAAATTGATTTTTAAAACCACACAACTGCTTAAGGAGCCCTTAATATCTGAGTGATTTTCATGGTGTTGTTTTGGGGGGCATTGCAAATTTGTCAAGTTTCAGGGAAAAAAATGCAATTTATTACCAGAGCTGTCTTTAAACATAAGAGAAAACCATTTGTTTTAAGAAACTTTCTGAAACTCTTTATAACAAGTTAAAAAACAAGAACCTAAACGGACCTGTGATACTGTGTTCATTTAACTGATATTAGAAAATATTTAAACCAGCCTCATGTTAAGACACAATAAGAAAAATCTTAGCAGCCACTCATTTATAAAAACTGAGTGCTTACCTTGTGAAGTTCAAAGTGGCTGGTTGTTTAAAGTTATAAGATATTTCAGGTTTCATTTCTGTGTCCATTATTCAAGAAAAGCACAATGCTATGTGAAGTTGGCTGTTTGTATTAGGAAGTTTTATTTATAGAAGGGTGTGGGAGTAAAGTTCTAAGCTGCTAGACTTCACAGTTTCCATCAGGTTGTTAAATATATAAGGATGAACACCTTACCCTAAATACCAGAGATGTAGAACCACCACAAACAAGGCTGTATGGGAATTCAAAACCTTTATTCATTTGCTTTGTATTTATTTATTGTTATAACAAATCAATTGCTAGTTTCATTTACATGTCAAATCTCAGTATCCATAAGCACCGTAGCCAAATTTGGGCATCTGAGGAGAACTCTCATTCTTCGGTTTCATAACCTCCATTACTTTGATCCTTTTGGGGTCCCAGATGCAGTCTTCCTCCAGCCCGCTCGATACCATCCCGCAGCCGGGAGGGACCCAGGCAGTGTCGTAGCCGTAGTCGTGCCAGGTCTTCTGCATGGGGTGCCCCTGACAGTCTATCTTCTTAACCTTGCCGACGTTGACCCTCAGTTTCAGGACCCTCCTTTCTTTATCTGGACGGTTGAGTGGGTACCGGCTGGCCTTGTTAAAGTCTCGGCTGACATAGACCCCCTGCCCCAGCATGCCATCAGGTGATTGTTTGAATCCGCATCTCTTGATGGATTCTGCGCGCTCCTTCGTGGTTCCGTGGTACATGGTGTAGAGCTTCCCCTCTACAGGTTCTGCGTAACTCTGAAGGCAAGCTTCAACAAAAAAGGGGGAATCTTCTTCAGCCCACATGTTCATCCTGCAGTTTAGGAGAGCGATGCTTTCAAACCTGGCAGTGGAATGATCTGAGAGAACAAGGGGGCATTTTATTTAGGTATGTTTAATAGCTCATTAATTTACTTATCCCCACAGTGATTTGTACTGTACCATACCGAATGCTTAATAAATATCGTATGGTGGGTCATTAAAACAAAACATGGGAGCAATGAAAATTCACGGCAATATGACAGACAGACTGGCAGATCAACTATACACGGCTCATACGTTAACAAGAGAACAGTTGTGGGTTCGGCTGCACCGCCAGCACGCCCATTTCCTGCATCCTTAGGCGCCAAAATAATTAAATCATTTGACATTTAGATCCTTTATATAGCTACCTGCTTGAAAACCACTTTGTGTTTTAATTAGACATCTTAAACAACTTCTAAAAAGTCTTATGCATTTAACCATTTGTGGCTATGTGTTCCTTTTTTCTCACTATTTTAAATGTATTGCATGTGTGGCCTATTGAAGTCATCAATTAAATTAGACAATCACTAATTTGCCTATTTTGACAATGTTCCAAGATTTTCAGTTACATCGGTTTGATTTCATATGCACAACAAATCAAAACTACACAAGCAATGAGATGTTCTAATACATTAGCACACTACGGTATTTATGTTTCAGTATTAGACATTGAAACTGTTTAATTACTAGTCTTACTGTAAAGTTATTGCAGAAAGAGTAAACCATGAATAACCAAATCCTGTTTGTCAAACAGCTCATTATGAACCAATCCCGATGAGCTATTGAACCCTAATTGATTAGTGATTATGGCTTCATTCACACTGAATACATGTTAATAATGAGTCTGTAAAATAAAGTGTAATCAAAGAAGATGAAGTTTGTTGTAAAATGGGCTGAACAAACCTGTGTAAAAAAAAAAAAAAAAAAAAAAATTCAATATCTCACTCAAATACACTCATGGCTGATTTCACAGACCTAGATCAGCACTAATCTTGAACTATCTAATGTTATTCTGGGTAAAGTAATCCAAGGTTAGTATCAATCAAGTTCTGTGAAACTAGACACAAATGTAGCCAAGCAGGAGATTTTAAAGTACCGTAACCAAAAAACAAAACCAAATAGAGTTTCGATTGCAATCTAAGTGATGCAAGACGGCTCTGCTTGTGTTAGGTGCAGTTCTAACAGGAAAAGGTCTTTGTTCAGCAAAGAAAATGTCTCTGAGAGAGTTTCATGTTTTTATTTTGGGGGGCATTTAAGAAACTTTCTGATACTCTTTATAACAAGTTAGATAACGATAACGTAAACCGACCTGTGATACTGTGTCCATTTAACTGATATTATAACATATTTTAAACAGCATCATGTTAGACACAGTAAGAAGAAGAAGAAGAAGAAGAAGAAGAAAAACACAATAGCATAGTAATAGATTACACCACAGTCCCTAACAGCCCCTAATTATTAAACTCAGAGTGCTTACCTTGTGAAGTACAAAGTGGCTGCTTGTTTAAAGTTAAAAGATATTTCAGGTTTAATTTCTGTAGACCGTTATTCAAGAAAAGGAGAATGCTATCTGAAGTTGGCTGTTTGTGTGCCCCTCCCGCCCAGCTGAAGTTTTTGTCTGGTTTCGATTCTAATTTCAGTGACACAAGATGGCTCTGCTTGTGTTAAGTGCAGTTCTAACAGGAAAAGGTCTTTGTTCAGCAAAGAAAGGGTCTGTATAATGTTGCTTTCAGAGTACAGTTCATCTGTCCAATAGCTGTAAAAATTGTACTGAATAAAGACTCAACATTGATTTTTAAAACCACACAACTTCTTAAGGAACCCTTAATATCTGAATGATTTTCATGGTGTTGTTTTGGGGGGCATTGCAAATTTGTCAAGTTTCAAGGAAAAAAATGCAATTTATTACCAGAGCTGTCTTTAAATATAAAAGAAAACCATTTGTTTTAAGAAACTTTCTGAAACTCTTTATAACAAGTAAAAAAACGAGAACCTAAACGGACCTGTGATACTGTGTTCATTTAACTGATATTAGAAAATATTTAAACCAGCCTCATGTTAAGACACAATAAGAAAAATCCTAGCAGCCACTCATTTATAAAAACTGAGTGCTTACCTTGTGAAGTTCAAAGTGGCTGGTTGTTTAAAGTTAAAAGATATTTCAGGTTTCATTTCTGTGTCCATTATTCAAGAAAAGCACAATGCTATGTGAAGTTGGCTGTTTGTATTAGGAAGTTTAATTTATAGAAGGGTGTGGGAGTAAAGTTCTAAGCTGCTAGACTTCACAGTTTCCATCAGGTTGTTAAATATATAAGGATGCACACCTTACCCTAAATACCAGAGATGTAGAACCACCACAAACAAGGCTGTTTGGGAATTCAAAACCTTTATTCATTTGCTTTGTATTTATTTATTGTTATAACAAATCAATTGCTAGTTTCATTTACATGTCAAATCTCAGTATCTATAAGCAGCGTAGCCAAATTTGGGCATCTGAGGAGAACTCTCATTCTTCGGTTTCATAACCTCCATTACTTTGATCCTGTTGGGGTCCCAGATGCAGTCTTCCTCCAGCCCGCTCGATACCATCCCGCAGCCGGGAGGGACCCAGGCAGTGTCGTAGCCTTGGTCGTGCCAGGTCTACTGCATGGGGTGCCCCTGACAGTCTATCTTCTTAACCTTGCCGACGTTGACCCTCAGTTTCAGGACCCTCCTTTCTTTATCTGGACGGTTGAGTGGGTACCGGCTGGCCTTGTTAAAGTCTCGGCTGACATAGACCCCCTGCCCCAGCATGCCATCAGGTGATTGTCTGAATCCGCATCTCTTGATGGATTCTGCGCGCTCCTTCGTGGTTCCGTGGTACATGGTGTAGAGCTTCCCCTCTACAGGTTCTGCGTAACTCTGAAGGCAAGCTTCAACAAAAAAGGGGGAATCTTCTTCAGCCCACATGTTCATCCTGCAGTTTAGGAGAGCGATGCTTTCAAACCTGGCAGTGGAATGATCTGAGAGAACAAGGGGGCATTTTATTTAGGTATGTTTAATAGCTCATTAATTTACTTATCCCCACAGTGATTTGTACTGTACCATACCGAATGCTTAATAAATATCGTATGGTGGGTCATTAAAACAAAACATGGGAGCAATGAAAATTCACGGCAATATGACAGACAGACTGGCAGATCAACTATACACGGCTCATACGTTAACAAGAGAACAGTTGTGGGTTCGGCTGCACCGCCAGCACGCCCATTTCCTGCATCCTTAGGCGCCAAAATAATTAAATCATTTGACATTTAGATCCTTTATATAGCTACCTGCTTGAAAACCACTTTGTGTTTTAATTAGACATCTTAAACAACTTCTAAAAAGTCTCATGCATTTAACCATTTGTGGCTATGTGTTCCTTTTCTCTCACTATTTTAAATGTATTGCATGTGTGGCCTATTGAAGTCATCAATTAAATTAGACAATCACTAATTTGCCTATTTTGACAATGTTCCAAGATTTTCAGTTACATCGGTTTGATTTCATATGCACAACAAATCAAAACTACACAAGCAATGAGATGTTCTAATACATTAGCACACTACGGTATTTATGTTTCAGTATTAGACATTGAAACTGTTTAATTACTAGTCTTACTGTAAAGTTATTGCAGAAAGAGTAAACCATGAATAACCAAATCCTGTTTGTCAAACAGCTCATTATGAACCAATCCCGATGAGCTATTGAACCCTAATTGATTAGTGATTATGGCTTCATTCACACTGAATACATGTTAATAATGAGTCTGTAAAATAAAGTGTAATCAAAGAAGATGAAGTTTGTTGTAAAATGGGCTGAACAAACCTGTGTAAAAAAAAAAAAAAAAAAAAAAATTCAATATCTCACTCAAATACACTCATGGCTGATTTCACAGACCTAGATCAGCACTAATCTTGAACTATCTAATGTTATTCTGGGTAAAGTAATCCAAGGTTAGTATCAATCAAGTTCTGTGAAACTAGACACAAATGTAGCCAAGCAGGAGATTTTAAAGTACCGTAACCAAAAAACAAAACCAAATAGAGTTTCGATTGCAATCTAAGTGATGCAAGACGGCTCTGCTTGTGTTAGGTGCAGTTCTAACAGGAAAAGGTCTTTGTTCAGCAAAGAAAATGTCTCTGAGAGAGTTTCATGTTTTTATTTTGGGGGGCATTTAAGAAACTTTCTGATACTCTTTATAACAAGTTAGATAACGATAACGTAAACCGACCTGTGATACTGTGTCCATTTAACTGATATTATAACATATTTTAAACAGCATCATGTTAGACACAGTAAGAAGAAGAAGAAGAAGAAGAAGAAGAAAAACACAATAGCATAGTAATAGATTACACCACAGTCCCTAACAGCCCCTAATTATTAAACTCAGAGTGCTTACCTTGTGAAGTACAAAGTGGCTGCTTGTTTAAAGTTAAAAGATATTTCAGGTTTAATTTCTGTAGACCGTTATTCAAGAAAAGGAGAATGCTATCTGAAGTTGGCTGTTTGTGTGCCCCTCCCGCCCAGCTGAAGTTTTTGTCTGGTTTCGATTCTAATTTCAGTGACACAAGATGGCTCTGCTTGTGTTAAGTGCAGTTCTAACAGGAAAAGGTCTTTGTTCAGCAAAGAAAGGGTCTGTATAATGTTGCTTTCAGAGTACAGTTCATCTGTCCAATAGCTGTAAAAATTGTACTGAATAAAGACTCAACATTGATTTTTAAAACCACACAACTTCTTAAGGAACCCTTAATATCTGAATGATTTTCATGGTGTTGTTTTGGGGGGCATTGCAAATTTGTCAAGTTTCAAGGAAAAAAATGCAATTTATTACCAGAGCTGTCTTTAAATATAAAAGAAAACCATTTGTTTTAAGAAACTTTCTGAAACTCTTTATAACAAGTAAAAAAACGAGAACCTAAACGGACCTGTGATACTGTGTTCATTTAACTGATATTAGAAAATATTTAAACCAGCCTCATGTTAAGACACAATAAGAAAAATCCTAGCAGCCACTCATTTATAAAAACTGAGTGCTTACCTTGTGAAGTTCAAAGTGGCTGGTTGTTTAAAGTTAAAAGATATTTCAGGTTTCATTTCTGTGTCCATTATTCAAGAAAAGCACAATGCTATGTGAAGTTGGCTGTTTGTATTAGGAAGTTTAATTTATAGAAGGGTGTGGGAGTAAAGTTCTAAGCTGCTAGACTTCACAGTTTCCATCAGGTTGTTAAATATATAAGGATGCACACCTTACCCTAAATACCAGAGATGTAGAACCACCACAAACAAGGCTGTTTGGGAATTCAAAACCTTTATTCATTTGCTTTGTATTTATTTATTGTTATAACAAATCAATTGCTAGTTTCATTTACATGTCAAATCTCAGTATCTATAAGCAGCGTAGCCAAATTTGGGCATCTGAGGAGAACTCTCATTCTTCGGTTTCATAACCTCCATTACTTTGATCCTGTTGGGGTCCCAGATGCAGTCTTCCTCCAGCCCGCTCGATACCATCCCGCAGCCGGGAGGGACCCAGGCAGTGTCGTAGCCTTGGTCGTGCCAGGTCTACTGCATGGGGTGCCCCTGACAGTCTATCTTCTTAACCTTGCCGACGTTGACCCTCAGTTTCAGGACCCTCCTTTCTTTATCTGGACGGTTGAGTGGGTACCGGCTGGCCTTGTTAAAGTCTCGGCTGACATAGACCCCCTGCCCCAGCATGCCATCAGGTGATTGTCTGAATCCGCATCTCTTGATGGATTCTGCGCGCTCCTTCGTGGTTCCGTGGTACATGGTGTAGAGCTTCCCCTCTACAGGTTCTGCGTAACTCTGAAGGCAAGCTTCAACAAAAAAGGGGGAATCTTCTTCAGCCCACATGTTCATCCTGCAGTTTAGGAGAGCGATGCTTTCAAACCTGGCAGTGGAATGATCTGAGAGAACAAGGGGGCATTTTATTTAGGTATGTTTAATAGCTCATTAATTTACTTATCCCCACAGTGATTTGTACTGTACCATACCGAATGCTTAATAAATATCGTATGGTGGGTCATTAAAACAAAACATGGGAGCAATGAAAATTCACGGCAATATGACAGACAGACTGGCAGATCAACTATACACGGCTCATACGTTAACAAGAGAACAGTTGTGGGTTCGGCTGCACCGCCAGCACGCCCATTTCCTGCATCCTTAGGCGCCAAAATAATTAAATCATTTGACATTTAGATCCTTTATATAGCTACCTGCTTGAAAACCACTTTGTGTTTTAATTAGACATCTTAAACAACTTCTAAAAAGTCTCATGCATTTAACCATTTGTGGCTATGTGTTCCTTTTCTCTCACTATTTTAAATGTATTGCATGTGTGGCCTATTGAAGTCATCAATTAAATTAGACAATCACTAATTTGCCTATTTTGACAATGTTCCAAGATTTTCAGTTACATCGGTTTGATTTCATATGCACAACAAATCAAAACTACACAAGCAATGAGATGTTCTAATACATTAGCACACTACGGTATTTATGTTTCAGTATTAGACATTGAAACTGTTTAATTACTAGTCTTACTGTAAAGTTATTGCAGAAAGAGTAAACCATGAATAACCAAATCCTGTTTGTCAAACAGCTCATTATGAACCAATCCCGATGAGCTATTGAACCCTAATTGATTAGTGATTATGGCTTCATTCACACTGAATACATGTTAATAATGAGTCTGTAAAATAAAGTGTAATCAAAGAAGATGAAGTTTGTTGTAAAATGGGCTGAACAAACCTGTGTAAAAAAAAAAAAAAAAAAAAAAATTCAATATCTCACTCAAATACACTCATGGCTGATTTCACAGACCTAGATCAGCACTAATCTTGAACTATCTAATGTTATTCTGGGTAAAGTAATCCAAGGTTAGTATCAATCAAGTTCTGTGAAACTAGACACAAATGTAGCCAAGCAGGAGATTTTAAAGTACCGTAACCAAAAAACAAAACCAAATAGAGTTTCGATTGCAATCTAAGTGATGCAAGACGGCTCTGCTTGTGTTAGGTGCAGTTCTAACAGGAAAAGGTCTTTGTTCAGCAAAGAAAATGTCTCTGAGAGAGTTTCATGTTTTTATTTTGGGGGGCATTTAAGAAACTTTCTGATACTCTTTATAACAAGTTAGATAACGATAACGTAAACCGACCTGTGATACTGTGTCCATTTAACTGATATTATAACATATTTTAAACAGCATCATGTTAGACACAGTAAGAAGAAGAAGAAGAAGAAGAAGAAGAAAAACACAATAGCATAGTAATAGATTACACCACAGTCCCTAACAGCCCCTAATTATTAAACTCAGAGTGCTTACCTTGTGAAGTACAAAGTGGCTGCTTGTTTAAAGTTAAAAGATATTTCAGGTTTAATTTCTGTAGACCGTTATTCAAGAAAAGGAGAATGCTATCTGAAGTTGGCTGTTTGTGTGCCCCTCCCGCCCAGCTGAAGTTTTTGTCTGGTTTCGATTCTAATTTCAGTGACACAAGATGGCTCTGCTTGTGTTAAGTGCAGTTCTAACAGGAAAAGGTCTTTGTTCAGCAAAGAAAGGGTCTGTATAATGTTGCTTTCAGAGTACAGTTCATCTGTCCAATAGCTGTAAAAATTGTACTGAATAAAGACTCAACATTGATTTTTAAAACCACACAACTTCTTAAGGAACCCTTAATATCTGAATGATTTTCATGGTGTTGTTTTGGGGGGCATTGCAAATTTGTCAAGTTTCAAGGAAAAAAATGCAATTTATTACCAGAGCTGTCTTTAAATATAAAAGAAAACCATTTGTTTTAAGAAACTTTCTGAAACTCTTTATAACAAGTAAAAAAACGAGAACCTAAACGGACCTGTGATACTGTGTTCATTTAACTGATATTAGAAAATATTTAAACCAGCCTCATGTTAAGACACAATAAGAAAAATCCTAGCAGCCACTCATTTATAAAAACTGAGTGCTTACCTTGTGAAGTTCAAAGTGGCTGGTTGTTTAAAGTTAAAAGATATTTCAGGTTTCATTTCTGTGTCCATTATTCAAGAAAAGCACAATGCTATGTGAAGTTGGCTGTTTGTATTAGGAAGTTTAATTTATAGAAGGGTGTGGGAGTAAAGTTCTAAGCTGCTAGACTTCACAGTTTCCATCAGGTTGTTAAATATATAAGGATGCACACCTTACCCTAAATACCAGAGATGTAGAACCACCACAAACAAGGCTGTTTGGGAATTCAAAACCTTTATTCATTTGCTTTGTATTTATTTATTGTTATAACAAATCAATTGCTAGTTTCATTTACATGTCAAATCTCAGTATCTATAAGCAGCGTAGCCAAATTTGGGCATCTGAGGAGAACTCTCATTCTTCGGTTTCATAACCTCCATTACTTTGATCCTTTTGGGGTCCCAGATGCAGTCTTCCTCCAGCCCGCTCGATACCATCCCGCAGCCGGGAGGGACCCAGGCAGTGTCGTAGCCTTGGTCGTGCCAGGTCTACTGCATGGGGTGCCCCTGACAGTCTATCTTCTTAACCTTGCCGACGTTGACCCTCAGTTTCAGGACCCTCCTTTCTTTATCTGGACGGTTGAGTGGGTACCGGCTGGCCTTGTTAAAGTCTCGGCTGACATAGACCCCCTGCCCCAGCATGCCATCAGGTGATTGTCTGAATCCGCATCTCTTGATGGATTCTGCGCGCTCCTTCGTGGTTCCGTGGTACATGGTGTAGAGCTTCCCCTCTACAGGTTCTGCGTAACTCTGAAGGCAAGCTTCAACAAAAAAGGGGGAATCTTCTTCAGCCCACATGTTCATCCTGCAGTTTAGGAGAGCGATGCTTTCAAACCTGGCAGTGGAATGATCTGAGAGAACAAGGGGGCATTTTATTTAGGTATGTTTAATAGCTCATTAATTTACTTATCCCCACAGTGATTTGTACTGTACCATACCGAATGCTTAATAAATATCGTATGGTGGGTCATTAAAACAAAACATGGGAGCAATGAAAATTCACGGCAATATGACAGACAGACTGGCAGATCAACTATACACGGCTCATACGTTAACAAGAGAACAGTTGTGGGTTCGGCTGCACCGCCAGCACGCCCATTTCCTGCATCCTTAGGCGCCAAAATAATTAAATCATTTGACATTTAGATCCTTTATATAGCTACCTGCTTGAAAACCACTTTGTGTTTTAATTAGACATCTTAAACAACTTCTAAAAAGTCTCATGCATTTAACCATTTGTGGCTATGTGTTCCTTTTCTCTCACTATTTTAAATGTATTGCATGTGTGGCCTATTAAAGTCATCAATTAAATTAGACAATCACTAATTTTTCTATTTTGACAATGTTCCAAGATTTTCAGTTACATCGGTTTGATTTCATATGCACAACAAATCAAAACTACACAAGCAATGAGATGTTCTAATACATTAGCACACTACGGTATTTATGTTTCAGTATAAGACATTGAAACTGTTTAATTACTAGTCTTACTGTAAAGTTATTGCAGAAAGAGTAAACCATGAATAACCAAATCCTGTTTGTCAAACAGCTCATTATGAACCAATCCCGATGAGCTATTGAACCCTAATTGATTAGTGATTATGGCTTCATTCACACTGAATACATGTTAATAGTGAGTCTGTAAAATAAAGTGTAATCAAAGAAGATGAAGTTTGTTGTAAAATGGGCTGAACAAACCTGTGTAAAAAAAAAAAAAAAAAAAAATTCAATATCTCACTCAAATACACTCATGGCTGATTTCACAGACCTAGATCAGCACTAATCTTGAACTATCTAATGTTATTCTGGGTAAAGTAATCCAAGGTTAGTATCAATCAAGTTCTGTGAAACTAGACACAAATGTAGCCAAGCAGGAGATTTTAAAGTACCGTAACCAAAAAACAAAACCAAATAGAGTTTCGATTGCAATCTAAGTGATGCAAGACGGCTCTGCTTGTGTTAGGTGCAGTTCTAACAGGAAAAGGTCTTTGTTCAGCAAAGAAAATGTCTCTGAGAGAGTTTCATGTTTTTATTTTGGGGGGCATTTAAGAAACTTTCTGATACTCTTTATAACAAGTTAGATAACGATAACGTAAACCAACCTGTGATACTGTGTCCATTTAACTGATATTATAACATATTTTAAACAGCATCATGTTAGACACAGTAAGAAGAAGTAGAAGAAGAAGAAAAACACAATAGCATAGTAATAGATTACACCACAGTCCCTAACAGCCCTTAATTATAAAACTCAGAGTGCTTACCTTGTGAAGTACAAAGTGGCTGCTTGTTTAAAGTTAAAAGATATTTCAGGTTTAATTTCTGTAGACCGTTATTCAAGAAATGGAGAATGCTATCTGAAGTTGGCTGTTTGTGTGCCCCTCCCGCCCAGCTGAAGTTTTTGTCTGGTTTCGATTCTAATTTCAGTGACACAAGATGGCTCTGCTTGTGTTAAGTGCAGTTCTAACAGGAAAAGGTCTTTGTTCAGCAAAGAAAGGGTCTGTATAGTGTTGCTTTCAGAGTACAGTTCATCTGTCCAATAGCTGTAAAAATTGTACTGAATAAAGACTCAAAATTGATTTTTAAAACCACACAACTGCTTAAGGAGCCCTTAATATCTGAGTGATTTTCATGGTGTTGTTTTGGGGGGCATTGCAAATTTGTCAAGTTTCAGGGAAAAAAATGCAATTTATTACCAGAGCTGTCTTTAAACATAAGAGAAAACCATTTGTTTTAAGAAACTTTCTGAAACTCTTTATAACAAGTTAAAAAACAAGAACCTAAACGGACCTGTGATACTGTGTTCATTTAACTGATATTAGAAAATATTTAAACCAGCCTCATGTTAAGACACAATAAGAAAAATCCTAGCAGCCACTCATTTATAAAAACTGAGTGCTTACCTTGTGAAGTTCAAAGTGGCTGGTTGTTTAAAGTTAAAAGATATTTCAGGTTTCATTTCTGTGTCCATTATTCAAGAAAAGCACAATGCTATGTGAAGTTGGCTGTTTGTATTAGGAAGTTTAATTTATAGAAGGGTGTGGGAGTAAAGTTCTAAGCTGCTAGACTTCACAGTTTCCATCAGGTTGTTAAATATATAAGGATGCACACCTTACCCTAAATACCAGAGATGTAGAACCACCACAAACAAGGCTGTATGGGAATTCAAAACCTTTATTCATTTGCTTTGTATTTATTTATTGTTATAACAAATCAATTGCTAGTTTCATTTACATGTCAAATCTCAGTATCTATAAGCAGCGTAGCCAAATTTGGGCATCTGAGGAGAACTCTCATTCTTCGGTTTCATAACCTCCATTACTTTGATCCTGTTGGGGTCCCAGATGCAGTCTTCCTCCAGCCCGCTCGATACCATCCCGCAGCCGGGAGGGACCCAGGCAGTGTCGTAGCCTTGGTCGTGCCAGGTCTACTGCATGGGGTGCCCCTGACAGTCTATCTTCTTAACCTTGCCGACGTTGACCCTCAGTTTCAGGACCCTCCTTTCTTTATCTGGACGGTTGAGTGGGTACCGGCTGGCCTTGTTAAAGTCTCGGCTGACATAGACCCCCTGCCCCAGCATGCCATCAGGTGATTGTCTGAATCCGCATCTCTTGATGGATTCTGCGCGCTCCTTCGTGGTTCCGTGGTACATGGTGTAGAGCTTCCCCTCTACAGGTTCTGCGTAACTCTGAAGGCAAGCTTCAACAAAAAAGGGGGAATCTTCTTCAGCCCACATGTTCATCCTGCAGTTTAGGAGAGCGATGCTTTCAAACCTGGCAGTGGAATGATCTGAGAGAACAAGGGGGCATTTTATTTAGGTATGTTTAATAGCTCATTAATTTACTTATCCCCACAGTGATTTGTACTGTACCATACCGAATGCTTAATAAATATCGTATGGTGGGTCATTAAAACAAAACATGGGAGCAATGAAAATTCACGGCAATATGACAGACAGACTGGCAGATCAACTATACACGGCTCATACGTTAACAAGAGAACAGTTGTGGGTTCGGCTGCACCGCCAGCACGCCCATTTCCTGCATCCTTAGGCGCCAAAATAATTAAATCATTTGACATTTAGATCCTTTATATAGCTACCTGCTTGAAAACCACTTTGTGTTTTAATTAGACATCTTAAACAACTTCTAAAAAGTCTCATGCATTTAACCATTTGTGGCTATGTGTTCCTTTTCTCTCACTATTTTAAATGTATTGCATGTGTGGCCTATTAAAGTCATCAATTAAATTAGACAATCACTAATTTTTCTATTTTGACAATGTTCCAAGATTTTCAGTTACATCGGTTTGATTTCATATGCACAACAAATCAAAACTACACAAGCAATGAGATGTTCTAATACATTAGCACACTACGGTATTTATGTTTCAGTATAAGACATTGAAACTGTTTAATTACTAGTCTTACTGTAAAGTTATTGCAGAAAGAGTAAACCATGAATAACCAAATCCTGTTTGTCAAACAGCTCATTATGAACCAATCCCGATGAGCTATTGAACCCTAATTGATTAGTGATTATGGCTTCATTCACACTGAATACATGTTAATAGTGAGTCTGTAAAATAAAGTGTAATCAAAGAAGATGAAGTTTGTTGTAAAATGGGCTGAACAAACCTGTGTAAAAAAAAAAAAAAAAAAAAATTCAATATCTCACTCAAATACACTCATGGCTGATTTCACAGACCTAGATCAGCACTAATCTTGAACTATCTAATGTTATTCTGGGTAAAGTAATCCAAGGTTAGTATCAATCAAGTTCTGTGAAACTAGACACAAATGTAGCCAAGCAGGAGATTTTAAAGTACCGTAACCAAAAAACAAAACCAAATAGAGTTTCGATTGCAATCTGAGTGATGCAAGATGGCTCTGCTTGTGTTAGGTGCAGTTCTAACAGGAAAAGGTCTTTGTTCAGCAAAGAAAATGTCTCTGAGAGAGTTTCATGTTTTTATTTTGGGGGGCATTTAAGAAACTTTCTGATACTCTTTATAACAAGTTAGATAACGATAACGTAAACCAACCTGTGATACTGTGTCCATTTAACTGATATTATAACATATTTTAAACAGCATCATGTTAGACACAGTAAGAAGAAGTAGAAGAAGAAGAAAAACACAATAGCATAGTAATAGATTACACCACAGTCCCTAACAGCCCTTAATTATAAAACTCAGAGTGCTTACCTTGTGAAGTACAAAGTGGCTGCTTGTTTAAAGTTAAAAGATATTTCAGGTTTAATTTCTGTAGACCGTTATTCAAGAAAAGGAGAATGCTATCTGAAGTTGGCTGTTTGTGTGCCCCTCCCGCCCAGCTGAAGTTTTTGTCTGGTTTCGATTCTAATTTCAGTGACACAAGATGGCTCTGCTTGTGTTAAGTGCAGTTCTAACAGGAAAAGGTCTTTGTTCAGCAAAGAAAGGGTCTGTATAGTGTTGCTTTCAGAGTACAGTTCATCTGTCCAATAGCTGTAAAAATTGTACTGAATAAAGACTCAAAATTGATTTTTAAAACCACACAACTGCTTAAGGAGCCCTTAATATCTGAGTGATTTTCATGGTGTTGTTTTGGGGGGCATTGCAAATTTGTCAAGTTTCAGGGAAAAAAATGCAATTTATTACCAGAGCTGTCTTTAAACATAAGAGAAAACCATTTGTTTTAAGAAACTTTCTGAAACTCTTTATAACAAGTTAAAAAACAAGAACCTAAACGGACCTGTGATACTGTGTTCATTTAACTGATATTAGAAAATATTTAAACCAGCCTCATGTTAAGACACAATAAGAAAAATCTTAGCAGCCACTCATTTATAAAAACTGAGTGCTTACCTTGTGAAGTTCAAAGTGGCTGGTTGTTTAAAGTTAAAAGATATTTCAGGTTTCATTTCTGTGTCCATTATTCAAGAAAAGCACAATGCTATGTGAAGTTGGCTGTTTGTATTAGGAAGTTTTATTTATAGAAGGGTGTGGGAGTAAAGTTCTAAGCTGCTAGACTTCACAGTTTCCATCAGGTTGTTAAATATATAAGGATGAACACCTTACCCTAAATACCAGAGATGTAGAACCACCACAAACAAGGCTGTATGGGAATTCAAAACCTTTATTCATTTGCTTTGTATTTATTTATTGTTATAACAAATCAATTGCTAGTTTCATTTACATGTCAAATCTCAGTATCCATAAGCACCGTAGCCAAATTTGGGCATCTGAGGAGAACTCTCATTCTTCGGTTTCATAACCTCCATTACTTTGATCCTTTTGGGGTCCCAGATGCAGTCTTCCTCCAGCCCGCTCGATACCATCCCGCAGCCGGGAGGGACCCAGGCAGTGTCGTAGCCGTAGTCGTGCCAGGTCTTCTGCATGGGGTGCCCCTGACAGTCTATCTTCTTAACCTTGCCGACGTTGACCCTCAGTTTCAGGACCCTCCTTTCTTTATCTGGACGGTTGAGTGGGTACCGGCTGGCCTTGTTAAAGTCTCGGCTGACATAGACCCCCTGCCCCAGCATGCCATCAGGTGATTGTTTGAATCCGCATCTCTTGATGGATTCTGCGCGCTCCTTCGTGGTTCCGTGGTACATGGTGTAGAGCTTCCCCTCTACAGGTTCTGCGTAACTCTGAAGGCAAGCTTCAACAAAAAAGGGGGAATCTTCTTCAGCCCACATGTTCATCCTGCAGTTTAGGAGAGCGATGCTTTCAAACCTGGCAGTGGAATGATCTGAGAGAACAAGGGGGCATTTTATTTAGGTATGTTTAATAGCTCATTAATTTACTTATCCCCACAGTGATTTGTACTGTACCATACCGAATGCTTAATAAATATCGTATGGTGGGTCATTAAAACAAAACATGGGAGCAATGAAAATTGAGCTAAAGGTCATATTAAAAACCTTTCAAGTGCAGTAAGACCCTTAATGTTTGAGATACTATTTATTTATTTATTTATTTAAAAAGTTGACCAGTTTCTTTTGATAAAAGTAGTGTGACCTTTTTTTAAAAGAATCTAAAACTTTAAAAACTGGTTAAATACACTGATCGTCTTTGTAATACCATTAATGAAAATGTAAATGTCATTTAACTAGTATGATCTAATTTAAACACACACACACACACACACACACACACACACACAATAGACGAAGTGAATAGCGTGCTTACCTTCTGAAGTTCAGAACAATACGTGTCAGTTTAGTAGCAGGATGCTCTTTTAAAGCTATCACGTAACTTTAAGTTTCGTTTCTACATAACTGACACCTCCTTCGTACTCCAGATTATATTTCATAGTCCACAATCCCCTCCCCATGGTCTTTTGAGTTTTACAACCTGGAATAATGATCAGCGCTCCCAATAAGTTTGTGGGTCATTGAGTAATGTACTCTCCCATTTAAACACTGTGTGGGTAAACTGTAAAATACAACATTACCTTGAAGTCACGAGCACTTCCAATAAATACAGCACATACTTTAATGCTGTTATGGGGTCTGCATTAACTACAGCCTCACATTTTAACTGTAATGTTACTTTGAACGACTGTACAAAAAAACGTGGTCTTGCAAGAAAAACAAAACAATTATTATTGACCACAAACACTATGGCTGCGAAGGAAATAACACAGAAACCGAACGTATAATATATATAATTGCAACACTGCAGATTATATATATATATATATATATATATATATATATATATATATATATATATATATATATATATATATATACTTAACACAAGCCCTGCATGTACATAGTGTGTGTTTATAAATAAACGGTCATATTGTATTCCTTATTGATCGCCTTGCTATAGCAATATAAAGCATCCAGACTCGCAGAATATTGTATTTACTGTATAGGGTTACCTTCCAAAAATTCAGTTAACAGATAAGTACGTTGCTATGCGTATCTTTACCAATATCATACGTAATTCATATTTTGTGTATGCATAAAACACCCAGTACGCGGTTTAACGGGAGCGCGGATATATATATATATATATATATATATATATATATATATATATATATATATATATATATATATATACACACACACACATAAGTAAGTCACAAACACAGTGTTCCATGAATGTGGGGATTGGTCTAAATTGGGGGAACACACTTTGAATTCCGCAGGCCTTTTCAATAAGTGTATACGTTACTTCTCACTCAGCCCTGAAACCCTATTCCCATACTCTCACACACCCCCTCTCTCCTGCTTAATCACAAACCTTTTAAATAAGGGTAAATATGTATACGTTACATAACGCACTCAGCCCCGAAACCCTATTCCCATACTCTCACACCCCCTCTCTCACTATGTTACCGAGACCTGACTGTCAGCATACTGCACAGTACATGTCAATAAAGATGTTTCTCACACACGTAAGTGTTTTAAAGCCTATTCTTTCAATGTGTTCCTCAAACCAAGATATGTTTACACATACAGAATGGAATATGCATTTGGAACTGTGGAATGGCATTGCGGGGACTTCTCATTGACTCTCACTATATTACACATACAGAATGGAATATGCATTTGGAACTGTGGAATGGCATTGCGGGGACTTCTCATTGACTCTCACTATATTACACATACAGAATGGAATATGCATTTGGAACTGTGGAATGGCATTGCGGGGACTTCTCATTGACTCTCACTATATTACACATACAGAATGGAATATGCATTTGGAACTGTGGAATGGCATTGTGGGGACTTCTCATTGACTCTCACTATATTACACATACAGAATGGAATATGCATTTGGAACTGTGGAATGGCATTGCGGGGACTTCTCATTGACTCTCACTATATTACACATACAGAATGGAATATGCATTTGGAACTGTGGAATGGCATTGTGGGGACTTCTCATTGACTCTCACTATATTACACATACAGAATGGAATATGCATTTGGAACTGTGGAATGGCATTGCGGGGACTTCTCATTGACTCTCACTATATTACACATACAGAATGGAATATGCATTTGGAACTGTGGAATGGCATTGCGGGGACTTCTCATTGACTCTCACTATATTACACATACAGAATGGAATATGCATTTGGAACTGTGGAATGGCATTGTGGGGACTTCTCATTGACTCTCACTATATTACACATACAGAATGGAATATGCATTTGGAACTGTGGAATGGCATTGTGGGGACTTCTCATTGACTCTCACTATATTTTTATTTACTATTTCTAACTCCAATAAGACAAAAATTCACACAGGGTGAAACTTTTTGTGTGTGTGAAGACATATTTAGTTTTTATAAAGGCGTTTTTTTTTCAGGAGTTACTATTATTATTTGTTTATTTAACAGACGCCTTTATCGAAGGTGACTTACAGAGAGTAGGGTGTGTGAACTATGCATCAGCTGCAGAGTCACTTACAACTACGTCTCACCCGAAAGACGGAGCACAAGGAGGTTAAGTGACTTGCTCAGGGTCACACAGTGAGTCAGTGACTGATGTGGGATTTGAACCGGGGACCTCCTGGTTACAAGCCCTTTTCTTTAATGCATACCTCATAACAGCATTAAAGTATGTGCTGTATTTATTGGAAGTGCTCGTGACTTCAAGGTAATGTTGTATTTTACAGTTTACCCACACAGTGTTTAAATGGGAGAGTACATTACTCAATGACCCACAAACTTATTTGGAGCGCTGATCATTATTCCAGGTTGTAAAACTCAAAAGACCATAGGGAGGGGATTGTGGACTATGAAATATAATCTGGAGTACGAAGGAGGTGTCATTTATGTAGAAACGAAACTTAAAATTACGTGATAGCTTTAAAAGAGCATCCTGCTACTAAACTGACACGTATTGTTCTGAACTTCAGAAGGTAAGCACGCTATTCACTTCGTCTATTGTGTGTGTGTGTGTGTGTGGGTGTGTTTTAATTAAATCATACTATTTAAATAATGTTTACATTTTCATTAATGGTATTACAAAGAATATCAGTGTATTTAACTAGTTTTTAAAGTTTTAGGTTCTTTAAAAAAAAAAAAGGTTATACTACTTTTATCAAAAGAAACTGGTGAACTTTTCAAATAAATAAATAGTATCTCAAACATTAGGGGTCTTGCTGCACTTGAAAGGTTTTTAATATGACCTTTAGCACAGTTTTCATTGCTCCCATGTTTTGTTTTATTGACCCACCATATGATATTTATTAAGCATTCGGTACGGTACAGTACAAATCACTGCGGGGATAAGTCAATTAATGAGCTATTAAACATTATTATTATTATTTATTTCTTAGCAGACACCCTTATCCAGGGCGACTTACAATTGTTACAAGATATCACATTATTTTTTACATACAATTATTATTTTACATACAGTTAGCTGGGTTTTTACTGGAGCAATCTAGGTAAAATACCTTGCTCAAGAGTACAACAGCAGTGTCCCCCACTGGGGAATGAACACACAACCCTCCGGTCAAAAGTCCAGACTTCTCCCCCTGAAACTTGACAAACATGAATGATATACCTAAATAAAATGCCCCCTTGTTCTCTCAGATCATTCCACTGCCAGGTTTGAAAGCATCGCTCTCCTAAGCTGCAGGATGAACATGTGGGCTGAAGAAGATTCCCCCTTTTTTGTTGAAGCTTGCCTTCAGAGTTACGCAGAACCTGTAGAGGGGAAGCTCTACACCATGTATCATGGAACCACAAAGGAGGCTGCTGAAAACATCAAGAGATTCGGATTCAGTCAGTCAGATGAGAGGGCAATGCTGGGGCGGGGGGTTTATGTCAGCCGAGACTTCAACAAGGCCAGCCTGTACCCACTCAACCATCCAGATAAAGAAAGGAGGGTCCTGAAACTGAGGGTCAACGTCGGCAAGGTTAAGAAGATAGACAGGCAGGGGCACCCCATGCAGAAGACCTGGCACGACCACGGCTACGACTCTGCCTGGGTCCCTCCCAACTGTGGGATGGTAAAAAGTGGGCGGGAGGAAGACTGCATCTGGGACCCCAAAAGGATCAAAGTAATGGAGGTTATGAAACCAAAGAATGAGAGTTCTCCTCAGACGCCCAAATTTGGCTATGGTGCTTATGGATACTGAGATTTGACATGTAAATGAAACTAGCAATTGATTTGTTATAACAATAAATAAATAAAAGCAAATGAATAAAGGTTTTGAATTCCCATACAGCCTTGTTTGTGGTGGTTCTATGTCTCTGGTATTTAGGGTAAGGTGTTCATCCTTATATATTTAACAACCTGATGGAAACTGTGAAGTCTAGCAGCTTACAACTTTACTCCCACACCCTTCTATAAATAAAACTTCCTAATACAAACAGCCAACTTCACATAGCATTGTGCTTTTCTTGAATAATGGACACAGAAATGAAACTGGAAATATCTTTTAACTTTAAACAACCAGCCACTTTGAACTTCACAAGGTAAGCACTCAGTTTTTATAAATGAGTGGCTGCTAGGATTTTTCTTATTGTGTCTTAACATGAGGCTGGTTTAAATATTTTCTAATATCAGTTAAATGAACACAGTATCACAGGTCCGTTTAGGTTCTCGTTTTTTAACTTGTTATAAAGACTTTCAGAAAGTTTCTTAAAACAAATGGTTTTCTTTTATATTTAAAGACAGCTCTGGTAATAAATTGCATTTTTTTCCCTGAAACTTGACAAATTTGCAACGCCCCCCAAAACAACAACATGAAAATCACTCAGGTATTAAGGGCTCCTTAGGCAGTGGTGTGGTTTTAAATATCCATTTTGAGTCTATATTCAGTGGGGACATTTTCTAAAACGTTGTCCCCCCCCCTCCCGCGCCCACCCCCCACCCCCACGCCTACAGTTGATAATGCAGCAAAACAATTATTCTTTTCAGCTGAGGTTTTAAAACCAGGGCGTTCCACTACATACAATCAAACTTCATTGTTTTAACCTGCTCTACCAGCTGAGTAGCATGCTGTCTCTCACCAGGAGTAAAGACTGACATTCTTCATCCCCTGTGCTTACATGTGCCTGTTTCTTTTGACTGCAGTAAATGCTTTTAGTTTTCTGTGTTTGTATTTATTTTACTCTTTTCTAGTGAATTTAAAATGCCCAATCAGGCATACAGCATCCTCGTCTACTCCTAAAAGCACGCTGTTCAGAGTGATGTTTTGTCTGTTTGTATTTGACCATGTTGCACTGTGTATGTCATGTCATTAAATGTGCATTGGCTAGCCAAACTGAGTTTGTTTTGCTTCTCTTCCCTATGCCCTAATAGGACCACGTCCCCATTGATCGTGTCAATGTGTTAAGCCAATGCCCAAATCAGTTAGGTCTGGGACAGGTAGATATATGTTCAGCAGGTCAACAACAGTTGAGTTTTTGATTTGAAATCAGCCTAGGTTTACTTTTTGTCTGCACCTCTACTTCAGCACCTGTGTTCTCTGTCAATCCTAAAGAGAAATGCCACACGGACACACAATGCTTGTTTAGTGTTACACAGTCTTGTTATGTTTTATTTTTAGTAATAATATATAAAATGAACATGACTAAGAAGACTAAGAACATGAAAAAAAACATCTTGCAAACAATCTTACAGCAGTCTGTCTCCTCTCTATAGGTACAGGGAGGGCAATTCATAACCTCTGTAATGGTGATCCTGTCGGGGTCCCAGATGCAGTCTTCCTCCAGCCCGCTTTTTACCATCCCACAGTTGGGAGGGACCCAGGCAGAGTCGTAGCCGTGGTGGTGCCAGGTCTTCTGCATGGGGTGCCCCTGCCTGTCTATTTTCTTAACCCTGCCGACGTTGACCCTCAGCTTCAGGACCCTCTTTTCTCTCTCTGGATACTTGAGTGGGTACCGGCTGGCCTTGTTATAGTCTCGGCTGACATCGCCCCAGCATGCCGCCATCTGACTGTTTGAATCCATGCCTTTGGATTAGCCTGGCACCATCCTGTGATGTTCCATGGTACATCACATAGGTCCTCCAATCTTTGGGTTCAGAATAGCTCTGAAGACTGGCATCAGAAAAGCTTGTGAAGTCATCTTCCGCCCACATACTGAAGAGACTCTTTCAAAACCTGGAGCTGTGGAGGAATGAAGCTGTGAAAAAAGTTTTCAGTTAAACAAACATCACTCCTAACAATAAGACACATTTCAGATTTCAGAGACTGAACCATTGAAGAGTCCTTCTATGAAGTTACTTATTGCTTTCTCACCAGTTATTTTTACTTTAAAACTGCAAGTTTTAAATGGGAGCAAAACTGTACAGAAACATTATTTATTTGCACTTCCTTACTTTTCCTAAAAAGTCACTGAATCTTGATTCAAAGCCCTCCTTCAGTATTCATGCATGTCACAGAAGCTTCAGATTTTAGGATGGTTAAAGTGTCCACTGCTTTGGAAAACTGGTGGGGTTTGCAAGATAGAAATAGCACAAATATCTTCATGTATTTAGAAGTGTATGTTGTACCTGGCAAAGTCCCTAAAAATTGTCATTGTTTTCATTATAATTAATTGCATACTGAACTACAAATAGGTAGGGCATTCTTTGTAAATGTGTGTGTGTGCGTGTGTAAACTCAGCTGCTCCTGTATACCAGTCTAACAGGAATACAAGCAGCTGTTGTAATGGAACAGATTAAAAGTATTTTCGATTTCGTTTCTTCTGCACAAGGTGCCTGTGCTGTGAAGGGGTGTTTTGCTCTTTTGTTTGCTGCAGTGTAAAGCAATCTTTGGTCTGGTAAACATTTAGCTTAGAAGTGAGGTGGGAAAGCATATTAGCGTGGGACTGTGCGATGAAGCCCACAGCACAGCAGAAGCATGTAACGAAACCTCCATGAACATCGGAGACCAAAACACTTTCTCAAACTAGATAAAGGCAAAGCTTTAGACAGTAATTGAAAACATAAAAAAAAAAAATTAAACTGGCCAGCTTTCAACCTAAAAAGTCACCTTTTACACGTAACTTGATTTTCTTTCAACATTTTTTAACAGATGTATGGACAAAGCACAATGTAAGTTATCAAACTTGGAAAAACTATTTTTTTCTACAAACACAAACCCGTTTGCTGTTAACAGAACAACATTGTAAGCTAAATATTTGCATAACATATAAAACGAAGACAAAACAGTAATACCAATCGGCAGCTGAAGAATTATTTATAATATGGACGCGCTGCAGACCGGATGGGGTAAGGCACAAATCTACTGCTTTTGAACTGCCTCCTAGAACATCTCTGGGTGTGAGGCAAGAGAAATTTGTATCCTTTGGGTTTATACTGAAGTTCGATATCGCTCATCTTAACGCAGCAATATGTAGGATGCATGTACTTGTCAGGCAGGATAACTTCCGTCACTGTGATCCTGTCGGGGTCCCAGATGCAGTCTTCCTCCAGCCCGCTCGCTACCATCCTGCAGTTGGGAGGGACCCAGGCAGAGTCGTAGCCATGGTGGTGCCAGGTCTTCTGCATGGGGTGCCCCTGCCTGTCTATCTTCTTAACCCTGCCGACGTTGACACGAAGCTTCAGGACAGCGTTTTTCCTCTCTGGGGTCCCATGTGGGTACCGGCTGGCTTTCTCGAAGTCTCGGCTGACGTAAACCCCTTGGCCCAGCATGCCGTCTGCCGACGGTCTGAATCCTTTCTTGATGATGGATAGAGCAGCCTTCCTTGTGGTCCCATGGTACATCACGTAGGGGGTCTTGGGAACTGGGTTTCTGTTGCTCCAAAGTGAAGGATCATCCTCTGATGAATGGCTTTCTTTCACTTCCTCGTTGCAGCTTTCATTGTCGTCCTCACCGCTGCTTTCATGGTCTTCTTCGTCGCTGCTTTCATGGTCTTCCTCGTCGCTGCTTTCATGGTCTTCCTCGTTGCTGCTTTCACTGGCTTTCTTTGTGCAGCTTTCAGTGTCTTCCTCTGTGCAGCTTTCATTGTCTTCCCCAGATGAGCTTTGATTTTCTTCCTCGGTACAGTATTCAGTTTCTACCCCGGTGCAGCTGTCATTCTCTTCCCTGGATGAGCCATCATTTTCTTCTTCAGCGCAGCTCTCATTATCTTCCCCTGATGAACATTGACTTTCTTCCTCAGTACAGTATTCAGTTTCTACCCCGGTGCAGCTGTCATTCTCTTCCCTGGATGAGCCATCATTTTCTTCTTCAGCGCAGCTCTCATTATCTTCCCCTGATGAACATTGACTTTCTTCCTCGGTACAGTATTCATTTTCTTCCCCAGTGCAGCTGTCATTCTCTTCCCTGGATGACCCAGCATTTCCTTCTTCAGCGCAGCTCTCATTATCTTCCCCTGATGAACTTTGACTTTCTTCCTCGGTACAGTATTCATTTTCTTCCCCGGTGCAGCTGTCATTCTCTTCCCTGGATGACCCAGCATTTCCTTCTTCAGCGCAGCTCTCATTATCTTCCCCTGATGAACTTTGACTTTCTTCCTCGGTACAGTATTCATTTTCTTCCCCGGTGCAGCTGTCATTCTCTTCCCTGGATGACCCAACATTTCCTTCTTCAGCGCAGCTCTCATTATCTTCCCCTGATGAACTTTGACTTTCTTCCTCAGTACAGTATTCATTTTCTTCCCCGGTGCAGCTGTCATTCTCTTCCCTGGATGACCCAGCATTTTCTTCTTCAGCGCAGCTCTCATTATCTTCCCCTGATGAACTTTGACTTTCTTCCTCGGTACAGTATTCATTTTCTTCCCCGGTGCAATTGTCATTCTCTTCCTCTGACGACACACCTTCTTCAGAGAGACATGACGAGTCTTCTTCCTCCCATCGACTCATGCTGAAGCTTAGTTCAAACTTGCTGGACGAACGTTGCTGAAAGAAGCACAGAACTTTAGTATTAACAAGAAATCAAGTCAATTGAAACATGCCTGTGTAACCCTTTTTGATTGCAGCAGATTACAGTACAAACATATGAGAAAGAAAGTGGCCCCATGTTCAATATTACAGACACAAGCAATGTTTGTTTTTGACTGTCGTCAGGATTCCTCACGCATATATTCTGTGTTACACAGGGCGCTGGTTTATAAAAAGGGATATTACTTGTCATATAATAGCTATACTCTTATAAGCGTTTCCAATAGTAAAAGCATAGTAAAGTGTAATAAAGCTCAGTGAAAGCATGGGTAAGCATAGTAAAGCACAGTGAGGTACAGGAAAGCATATTAATAAGCATGGCAAACCTGGGTAGACTAGGGTAAATGCATAACCATGGGAAAACTGCAGAAATACTAGAGGTATAATTATGGTACTGTGTCATATAGGTCTCATTTCATTTCTTTGTATTCTTTACTGAGCTGGTGAATGGCTATTTAGCTAACGGAAGGGCAGGATCCTGGATTGGAGAATGCAAACTAACTGGACTGTTAACAAGGTTTTGAATAAAGCATACTAAATTAGGGAAGCATGTAATAAACCATGTGTAAAAATCTGGGAAATGATTGTATTATTATCATTAGTTTACTTAGCAGATGCCTTTATTCAAGGCTACTAACAGAGACTAGGGTGTGTGAGCTGTGCATCAGCTGCAGAGCCACTTACAACGTCTCACCTGAGAGACAGAGCACAAGGAGGTTCAGTGACTTGCTCAAAGTGACACAGTGAGTGAGCCAGGATTTGAACCAGGAACCTCCTGGTTACAAGCCCTTTTCTTTAACCACAGGACCATACAGCCTCCAGCGTAGGGCATTGAAGGTGTCTTATTAAATAATAAATACAAATAAAATCTAACAATAACCAATGTTTGACACTGTATAGCTCGGCCTAATAAATAACATAAACACTATTAATATTAGCATACAAAATCAATTAAAATCAATTTCACCCAGGAACAGTACACAATTAATTCTACATGACTTAGTTGGTAAAGGTATGTCAATACTGTTCACCAGCACTTTACTATACTGTATCTAACAATCTGCATAACTTACTAACACATAAACTGATTGAAAACATTTACCGTGTGTTTGTTTTTAAAAGTGAAAGAAACCATCATGCCACTTCCTGGGCTTTTGTCTTTTCTAACTAGTTTTGCTATGTTCTTGGTAAACATTTTCTTTTTCGTGCTCATGAAAGAAACTGCTGTAGTGGCTGGATGTCAGGTTTTAGGAAATGTTTACCTTTTAAAGTTTATTCTGTGGGGGCGGTCATCGCGGGACGGCGTCTGAATTCAGTTCAGTTCCAGTCAAATCATTCTGCTGAGACATGACAGGAAGAGAAAGAAGCAGCTATTTTAATAACCACATGTAAAATGTGGGCGGGGTTTCGCCCTTCATAGAGCAGATTGTTTGCTGGGTGGCTTGCATGCACCGGTGTGGTGCACACATTGATATGCTCCAGCCTCGTTTTTAATAGGAAAATAATTCCTACATGTAGTCGTATTTTATGCAAAAATGAAGGGGGGAAATTAATTCATAAATATATATCAAAATGAATAAATAAATGTCGATAGGCATTTATTTGAACATACATTTATTTATTTATTTATTTATTAATTTTGGCATAAAATATCCTCCATAGTATTTGACCTTAGAATCACAATGTGAAGTGGCTACATAAAAACAAGAAAATAAGTGTACTTATTAACCGTGCAAGGCTGCATGCTCTTATGCAAACTCTTTATACACGCTAAAGGTGTTTATACCAGTCAACAAAATAATAATTAGAAATGTGATCTCTTATACTATGTGTGAGATCGCTTAAAGGTTTATTTTTTATTTTATTTTATTTTATTTTTTACTTTTTGTATTTCCTGTATTATGTCCTCTATTATTTTGTTGTTAAGTTGATAGTTAGAAAAAAAACATGCGTAATGTACAATGATGTAATCTTAAGAACAGATACAGGCTCTCGAAAATTTCGACTTCGCTTTTTTTTTTTTTGGTCTTGTTTGTACTCTTACGGCTCTCCGTACACAGGGACTCTTGTTTGGAAATCAGCAATGGCCGCCTCCAGTCAAGTAGGGGCGACGGCGACTCTTTCCAAAGCAGACTACCTGAAACGCTATCTCTCTGGAGATGGGGAGTCCAAAAAAACAAGAGAGAAGAAACTCAAGAAAAAGAGACCGAAACCGAGCGGCAAAGGGTGGGTAAACTAATAGAGAGCTGGTGTGAGGAGGTGCACACAGGCCGGAAAAAACTGCAATTGTACGGGCATTGCATTAGTGTAAAGCGTTTGCTAGCGGACTGTCCGCTTGACGCTTCAGATATTACAGTAAAATATATTCTATGGGTCGGTATGATTTGATTGGAACTGAACTGAATTCAATATATACATACATACAAAAGATACGTTGCTCTCTTTACTTTCGGTGACGTGTTAACATATAGTTTCCCTCCAGATCACACTGAACATAATCTATACTGTGATTCCAGTCCTAAACTACCCGTGCTCAAATGAAAGCAATTCGCTATTCACACCACAAATGTAGTTTTTTGCGAGTTGTATTGTATGCTACCGCAGGGATGGAAATGAGACTCTATTGCATAGAAGTTTCATCCATTCCAGGTTTTAAAACGAGCCTGATTGATTAGCCACGGTGGTAACACGCTGAGGCGTGTTATTAAAGTCTTAGTAAAACCAGGACTGGATCAGACTTGCTTCTATGCAATGGGAGTCTTATTGACATCCCTGCTATCGTCTTTCATATATATTCATATATCATCTGTCTGTTGCATACAGAACCGTTTATCCTATTGGGGTGAAGTATGGTAAGGTTTGAAGCCATTCTTAGCAGAAGTTATTGAGATTATCAAAATGTGGGGATATTATCGAGTAACAGTACATGATATAGTAAATGTAGATCTGAGGCCAGGGTGATCCTTGGGTGGGAATGTTACATTCTAGTCTGTTTTTAAGCAATCCTCCAGTTAATGCACCATGGTAATGTAAAGTACTTTGCTGTAAGTGCAGGTAGACCGTTTGTCTGCAGGCCTGTGTAGATGTTGACACATTTCAATTGTGTATACCGGCCTCTGTCAAGATTGTTAGCTAAACACTCTCATTAGGTTTCTTGTTCATGCTGTCTGGTGACACTGTAACTTTGTATTTTGTTTGGTGGCAGGATGAGAATAGTCGATGACGACGTGGACTGGAAACAGTTCATGCAGAGCGAGGAGAAAGACAAGCCAGATGAAGAGGAGGAAGAAGCTCCTGTGGTAGGCACTGACAGTCGGACGATTTCATTGGAAACGACTCAGGCAGTCGGTTTGTAAAGTTTGTGCCTTTTACTCCTCAGGTGGCCGAAGTTATTGACGAGCGACCAGATGAGGTGAAGAGGCTGGAGGAGTTCACAAACAGTAATAAATGGAAGACGGTGGGAGGTGATTTTTTCCAATCAAACAAATAAAAAAAACTTTTGCTGTAACGGGAGAACAGCATGTCTGATGGTGTCAAAACCTCTATGACCTGCTGTCTTCTGGCCCCTGTGTTTGGTTGGTCTAATAAAGGTTACATCTTCTTGAAGACCTAGACATTGCATCGATATGTGATGCTGTGCCATAAAACGTATTTTCTGTATCTGATTTAGTTATGCGTAAATGTTTATGAGATGCTATTCTGCATGCTATGGATTTAGGTCATAGTGATGGTGTGGACACTAGTTTAAGTTAGAACAAGTGATATGAATGCTACCAGCATAACTAATTGTCCCATTTGTATTTATTTCAGATCGAAATGAAGATTCTCAAGATTCCGATCATTCCCACGTTTCGCATTTAACAGCAAGGTACTGATCAGCATGAACACCTTGATATCTAGCATGGATATTGGTTTATGACGCTGTGGTTAAGAATAGGTATTGTTGGAGACTTTTATACCTTAATATTTATATGCATCTTGGTAACTACTTTTGTTCTTTTCAGCTCAGGTGCTGCCTCTCAAAAGAGAACAGAAGACGTGTCCAGGAGAGGACTTGACCTCTCACCTGCCAGGAAAGGCCGGCACGATTCTCCTGACCTCTCGCCTGCCAGGAAAGGCCGACACGATTCTCCTGACCTCTCGCCTGCCAGGAAAGGCCGACACGATTCTCCTGACCTCTCACCTGCCAGGAAAGGCCAGCAAGATTCCCCTGACCTCTCAGCCCCAAGACGGAAACCTGCCTCGGCTGCAGAGAAGTCTCGTGGGCGTCGCGATTCTCCGTCCGCTTCTCCCACACGCAGGAGGCGACACGACTCCTCGGATCTTTCCCCTCCCAGGAACAGCCGGCATGATTCCGACTCCGATCTCTCCCCGCCTCGCAAGAAGCAGAGCGGAATAAGGGGTACAGTGTCTTTCTCTTTGTGTGTGTTGTTAGCAGGGTGACAGGTAAGTGGGGTCAGTGGAGGATGTGTTGTGTGTTTGTGTCCGTAATTTTCATTTGATCCCATAAAGCATGCTTGGAACTCTTATCAGTCTGCAAACAATGCAACGTTGCTTCAAAAAAACGTTGTTTTCTCTAGTTAAGGAGAGGAGACGGAGCACAAGGAGGTTACGTGACTTGCTCAGGGTCACACAGTGAGTCAGTGACTGAGGTGGGATTTGAACCTGGGACCCCCTGGTTACAAGCCCCTTTCTTTAACCACTGGACCACACTGTCATAAAGATTTTAAACCTCATACACGAGGTTTAAATTATTTGTTTTGATTATTGTACTGGTGATTGGGGGATATTTTGAATGTCAGGTTATTGTGTAGGAGTTTATACCATCCATCGCTTACTGGGGGCGAATCACATTAACACAAACGTGCCCGTTCTATGCTGTGGCAACTGTAGTGGTATTTGTAATCCATCCTGAAATTCTTCTTTGTATGCATATTCTTCTCAGATGCCTCCCCTCGCAGAAGGAAACACAAAGCAGCTCCTTCAACACAGCAGCGCCACGACTCCGATTCAGACGTCTCCCCTCCTAGACAGAAAGCTCGGCGCTCCGACTCTGACCTGTCACCGCCAAGGCGACGCCCCCAGCAGGGAGGGAGGCAGGGCTCCGACTCTGACCTGTCACCACCAAGGCGACGCCCCCAGCAGGGAGGGAGGCGGGGCTCCGACTCTGACCTGTCACCACCCAGACGAAATGCTCGCCCATCCTCGGACATGTCTCCCCCATGCAGAGGAAACGGAGTCCAAGGAGTGAGTTCACACACAGTACTGTGATAGCCGCTTCTGCACAGACTGGCAAAACACCATGCAGCTCATGTGAACAGGCGTGTTTAGTTGTGATACTTCAACTGCTTTCACTTGAAGCCAATTTAATTGACTAACAGGGACTTCAATTTAAGTACTTTGTTGCCACTGTGAGAAGCTCATTTTAAGAGAATACTGCTGATTGCAATTGATCAATGATTTTTAGGAATTGATTCCATTTGAATTGGGGATTGATTTTACAGACTAGGACAGCTTATTAATGTGTCTTTGATTCTCAGATTTCTTTGGCCAGTCAATGCATGTGCTCTAATCAGATTGAGAGCGCCCTATTCTTGTACCGTTTGCTGGCTTTGTTGAAACCGGACGTTTGTTATGAGGTGCTGATGGTATAGCCTCCTAGTGTGAAGTGTCTGCTCTCTCTTTTCCAGGCTAATCAGATGCTGTCTGGAGGGGCAGCGGGTCTTGTCTCAGTGGAGGTCCTGAGGAAGGAGCACGAGGAGAATCGGAAACGCGAGAGGCAGAACAAGCCCCTGGAAGGTGGGTGTGGATTTCAAGAAGGGTCCTGGGACTCTTATATATAAATAAAATCTGTATATATTGTGAGCAAGTAGTATTATCCATACTTTAATAGGCTTGGTGGTCTAATGATTAAAGAAAGGGGCTTGTTACCAGGAGGTTCCTAGTTCAATCCCAGCTCAGCCACTGACTCACTGTGTGTGACCCTGAGCAAGTCACTTAACCTCCTTGTGCTCCGTCTTTCGGTGAGACGTAAAACCAAGGCCCTATTGTAAGTGACTCTGCAGCAGCAGTTGTGATGCATAGTTCAGCCCCTAGTCTCTAAGTCGCTTTGGATAAAAGCGTCTGCTAAATGACTAATCAATAATAATAATAGAATTCCAAGGCAATATGTTCTGTTAAGAGACTAAATGACTTATCGTCTGAAATGGCGTATTTCATTTGCAGTGTCTGTCTGTATATCAGTCTAATTCATGTTTTGAAATGACTTTCTTTTAGATGCATCCCGGAATGCTCAGACAGTTTTCCGAGACAAGTCTGGGAAGAAGCGGGATATCGAGCTGGAGCGGATTGAAAAGCAGAAGGCGGCGGGCGAGAAAGCAGAGAAGGATGAGAAATACGCGCAGTGGGGGAAAGGGTGAGGAGTTTATTGGAGTAGCTGCTTCTTACTTGTTGTCAAAACTAGAACCGCTATGGTTATACTCCTACCTAAAACCACCTCCGGCAGTCATTATGACGGTTACATTTTAAACAACATCAATATTAAAATGGAAGACAAACTATCGGATACAACTCAAAAGTTTTATTCAAGCACATCATATCAAACATCAGCACAGCCGAAACGCTGTATTTAAATGAACAATTAAACATAAAGGGTGTATTTTCAAACTTGCCACATATAAGCACTACTTCAAAAAATTATAATAAAATAAACATTTCAAAAGAAACTAGTTTGTAAACAGGAATATGTACATTCAAAACTGTAAAAACGAAAGTAGTTTTTATTTAAACCTATAAACAATGCGATGCCCCTTTCTGCAGGCTGGTGCAGGGGGATATGCAGCAGCGCAACGTGGAGGACGCCGTGCTGGAGGCACAGAAGCCGCTGGCGAGACACATAGACGATGAGGACCTGGACAAGCTGCTGAGAGAGCAGGAGAGGGACGGGGACCCCATGGCAGGGCTGCTCCGCAAGAAGAAGGAGAAAGAAGGGCAGAAGAAAGGCGTCAAAGGTCTGCGCCACTCCACTTACTTCATGATGCCATGTTTCCGTAGCCCAGCTAAGATATTACACACAACGCACAAGATATATATCAGGTGCTTGTTGTTTTAAGTAAAGCTTCGTTTTTTTGTTTTGCTTTGTTCGTTTACTAATGTTAAAGTTTTTTGGGGGAAAAACAAGGTGCCCTTGCTTCAAAATCTGTAGTAATAGTTTTAGATCGGTAAGTCCTTATTTTACTTTCCAGTTTGATGGATGTTGAAGGTGCTTTGATACTAGAAAAATGTGTGTTCACCGTCTCCTTATTTATTTTTTTGATTCCAGAGAGACCAAAGTATAAGGGACCACCGCCTCCTCCAAACAGGTTTAACATCATGCCTGGATACCGCTGGGATGGAGTCAACAGGTACGGATCTGCTCGGAGACGTGATTACGGTTTGATGCAGAACGTAGCGTCATTTATATTTCAATTGATATGCAGATTCTAATTTTTTTAGTTTAGGCTGTAGCTTTGTATTTATGCAGAGATACTGCTCTTAGCATCTGGTGCTGAGGTCTTGTTCTGTTGAATCAGTAAATTCGTTTTCATCCTTTTTATCAATCTCTGATTTACTTGACAGGTCTAATGGTTTTGAGAAGCAGAGGTACAGCAGAATGGCAGATAAGAAAGCCGTGCAGGAAGTGGCCTACAAGTGGAGTGTGGAGGATATGTAAACCACGGCAACTGATGTACAGATTGGACTTTTCAAGAGAGCCCCAGTCCCTTTTACTTCAGCAAAAAAGAAACAAGGACCAACAGACACTGTTTATTTTTTGTATCTTTGTATGCAGCTGCATGGTCCCGTCACGCACTTTTCTGACCAGTGACGAAGAAAGCACAGGGGATGCTGCTGAGCAGCGACAGGCTCAACGCTACGGCTCTGTGCGTTTGCATTCACTGCCTAAAGCCGCAGTCCCATCCTGATGGGAAAACTGGACAAAGGCAGGACTCCAAACACTTTTATTGAGAATCAATAAGCATTTAAAAAAACTCAGTGTTGGCAGGGGTTGTTTCCTATGTTCAATCAGTTTTTTCAAGCCTCTCTAGAAATGCCAAACCTTTTGAAGATCCACACTTGCAGGCATCCAAGCACCCATACTGATATATAATTTACAAACTGCTACGTGAATCTGATTGCATTGTATCTGCCTGCTCGGTAGTGGTTCATGAATGCGCCACTTCATCAAGGGGCTTGACCGTAACTTTTGGGCACTTGCTACAAAGGGGAGCAGAACTTCCGCAGTGCGTTTTAGTTTGGTATTGTGGCGACATGAAAAGTGCGTTAACTATCTTTCAGTGGAAATGTGTTAAGCCGAAGTCCAAAAAGGGTGTTATTTATTTTCAGATGTTTAAAACAGGGCTGGAGTTTTGTACTGGACCTCTTGAGTTTGTATAGAAAACGATTATGTAAGTACTGTCCCTGTGGCTTACCTCTTGTATAGATGCAGCAGTATTTTTTTCTTTACACCAGCATATGTGTTTGCACTGGGCGGTTGTATTTATTCTGGGTTTTATGGTGTCAGTTTGCTTGGCAGAACTGTTCTGTGTACAGAAATGCAGCTGTCTGACTTGCTAGTGGTTTAATCTAATTCTGTAAATCCCTGCACACACAGCTGTTGCTCTACCCCATTGTAATTCATGTTTTATGAACAATACATGTTTTGTTGGTTTTTAATTTTTGTCCCTCTGTGATTTGTTGAGGAAACTGTTCCAAAGTAATTTTCCTAGATTGTGTGTGCTGATGATGCAAATGCAGTAACTAACATGGAAGGGAAAAGATACAGGTATTGATTTATATTAGCGTTGCTTCTGGCACAATCCTAAACTAGTATTTGTTACCAAGGTATGAAAGATATCAAACAAAAAATATAAGGGTACAGTGAGATGTAGACAAATGAATTGAAAGGCTGGCAAATGCATTGTAAAATAAGCATTCAAAGTTTGAGATGGATGTATGTAGTTTTTATAATTTTTTATTAAAGGATCTAAAGTACTAGTAGGACTTAAAATATTGTTATAGTTGGTGTAAATGCATAATTAGTTAAACTAAACAAACGACCTATCGAGTAACATTTTTCAGAAACCCCTCTAGGGTGCATTGGGTCCTCGGTGCGCATTTAAGAGGGCACAGCAGGGGGCGTATTTTCCTTCATCTGCTGTTGCTGCAAAAGGTATGCCTGGAGCCGACACACTGGGAGATTGAGAGGCCTGGGGGAGGGAATTAAAATGGAGGGGTAAGTTTGTTTATATACCCATCTGCTGTATATGAAGTATGCTGTTAAAATAAACGAATGATAAATTGTAGATAATTCCTCATTTTAAATGTTGAATGTTGAGATGGCCGCTGGGGGCACCAGAGTATAATACAAGAAGACTGCAGTGCTATCTATCCCAGGCATGGAAATAAGACTCCTATTCCGTAGCAGTTTCACCCATTCCAGCTTTTACTACAAGCTTGATTGGCCGCAGGTGTGTGTTATTAAACTCCTAGGAAAACCAGGAATGGATCAAACTGCTCTGCAATGGGAGTCTTCTCTCCATCCCTGTATCCAGTCAGGGTTCAGCAGGTGCATCTCTGCTCTCTTACCTGTAGGTCTCCTGGTGCACAGTGGTGAAGTCGTGCTCTCCCACAGCCTCGATGGGCTTGTGCTCTGGTTTGCAGTTGGTCACCATCTCTGCCGCCTTCTGGTAGAATGTGCTCCTGTTTGTGGTCTCGGTTTCAAACCTCCCCTGAAAAAATGTCAAAAGGAAAGGAGCTATTTTATCTTACCACCGATTACTCAATCAGTCAATCAAATTACTTTTATACAGCTCCTTTCATAGCAAAGCCATCTAATAGCACTTAACAATTCAAAATAAATAACTGCAAAACTAGACAGAACAACGATACGACTTCAAGTGAAATAAAACGTAAAATAAGAACATAAATGCATGCACGCTCCAGATCTGAAGTTCAGCCCGGTTTATTTAATTCAAAACAGAAAGGCTTGTTCAGGTACTGGTGAATGGAACTATAATATAATATATAAAAGCAATCCCATTATTTAGCTGTTTTAGGGTAACCCCACCCCCCCCTCCTCCCTACCAGGGGCCGGATGCAGCTCCCGTCGTATGGATCTCCGTAGCGCACCCTGGGCTGGACCCCCCAGTCCTGGAAGAACACCCTGTTGGCTGTGGTGTCCTCGAACCTGGCATCGTGAGGCTTCAGCACCGTCGCAGGCCGCTTGATGGGCTCCAGCTGCAGAGTGTTCAGAGGAATGGGCTGGTATGCAAGCTGCAAGAGAAAACACAAGACAAGACATTGAATGGGCTGGTATGCAAGCTGCAAGAGAGAACACAAGACAAGACATTGAATGGGCTGGTATGCAAGCTGCAAGAGAGAACACAAGCCAAGACATTGAATGGGCTGGTATGCAAGCTGCAAGAGAGAACACAAGGACATTGCATGTGACGACCGCCACACTGGTTCTCTTAGAGTATCGTACCCGCAGTGTTTTTACCTTACCTTTCTACTGTAATTAAACCAAATCTTCCAACATGAAACATGAACGAGCACCTTGTTGTTATATAAAAGTACAATCTATCTACTGTTCAGGTGTACTGTACTGTATTGTAAGTGCAGTATTATTATTATTATTATTATTATTTGTTTATTTAGCAGACGCCTTTATCCAAGGCGACTTACAGAGACTAGGGTGTGTGAACTATGCATCAGCTGCAGAGTCACTTACAAATACATCTCACCCGAAAGACTGAGCACAAGGAGGTTAAGTGACTTGCTCAGGGTCACACAATGAGTCAGTAGCTGAGGTGGGATTTAAACCGGGGACCTCCTGGTTACAAGCCCGTTTCTTTAACCACTGGACCGCACAGCTAGCTACGTAATATATTTAATTCTAGATTGAAAGTGTATGACAGTGGTCTGTTGGGTATTGCAAGTAGGTCAAATCTGCTTGTAAAAGACCATCCAGTTTGATTCAGAACCTTATCGGTCAGTTGCATCATCGAAAACCTTAAGTAGAAGATCTCTCTTCAGCCAGGCTGGGTGTTGATGCTGTCAGTTACCTTGGTGACGGTGTCTCCTTGGAAGTGAGCCTCCCTCTCCCTATCGGAGAGCTCCTCCTTGAAGTGGGCGGGGTCTGGCCTCTTGTATTTTGAGGTGTCCCAGCCTGGGAATGTCTCCCTCTGCACCGTCTTGAAATCTCCACTGCAAAGAGAGAGGGGGGACCCTTCTATTGAGCGTTCAACACTACAAGTGTCTGGTCAGTTAGTCTATTGCATTCTGTGTAGAAGACAGCATAAATTGGTTGAGCTTTCTGCAGGGAAATCAGCTGTAGGCAAGCCACATTTAAGCAATGTGCCTGTTTTGATATGGTGTCACAAAGCTTGATATTCTTAAATACCAACGCCTGGCATCTGTTATCTGGGCAGGCTGTGTAATGATATTCGTGCATTACTCTGGAAAGCAAGTGTAAATGCTGTATCTGAGTCTAAAACTTGTAGGCAAGAAAGTGGACCTCTACTAATGCTATCTTAGTTCATAACCTCATGCTGAAGTTTTTATTTTAACAACTGTTATTTTTACTTTAATATATGTCCACAGTTGCACTACAAGTGCAAGCTTGCTTTTTAAACCCGTTGCATTTGCTTGCATCGTCAGGCACCGGACACACGTAGCACAGCAGCAGGTAGCTGTGCCTCACCGCAGGCTGTGGTTGATGGCCAGGTTGTCTGCAGGGGGGCGGACAAGCTCTCTCCGCTCGGGGAGGGAGTGGTGCGCAGGATAGTCAGAGCGGTACTTGGTGACAGACTCCATGTGAGCGCCCCTCAGCGCTGCCTCCCTCTCGGACAGCCTGGGTCTGGGCACTGCCAGGGCCTTCTCCAGGGGCAGGGGCTGGAACACAGTCTGATGGGTGGTCTTCATGTCTCTCTCCCCTGCCGATGCAATAGAGGGGGAAGCGTTTATAATGGTACGCGAGGCAAGGGATAGAATCAGTATTTATGTGCCACAGCTGGATTGAAAAACGTAACTGAAATGAATTATATTTCTGTTGAATTTCTGAAATGAATTATATTTCTTTGAAACTTGTAGGTCATTTTCTTTCTGTTTTGGTTTAATTGCGGTCTATCTTGAAGGGAGTTGCAGTTTTGCTGAAGTGGTCTGGGCTGCCTGCACTTTGCTTCTCTCACCTTCAATCTTGAGGTTGCACTGCACAGCTCTGATGAGCTCAGGTTTGGCTCCAGCTTTCTTGATGAACTCTCTCTGTGTGGTCGTGCGCATCTCCTCCTTCTGGTCAGGGTAGAGCAGGGAGCCTGGGCAACGGGAGGGGGGGAATGTTTGATCAGGAATGTTACGTAATAATAGCACAAACCAATGGGAATGGTTTGCTTATTGCAGTTTGCCAAAGAGAACGCAAGATGTTTATGATTAGCTACAGAATGGAGACTGTTGTACATTTTTTCTAGAACTGGTGCAAAAGTTTGGGGCCAGAATAAGCGGTTGTGTAGAACCCCCTTACCTACGATGGCTGGCAGCTCCCCGAATCGGAGCTGGGGTCCCCCCCTGCGCCCCTGGTAGCTCTCCCGGGCAGTGGTGGTGCTGCTGATCTTTGCAGCGGCTCCTCCAGCTCTCTGCATCGTGCTCTTGGGCCGCCGCATCACCAGCGCCTCGGGCTGCTTGGCAGGGAAGTCCAGGCTGTAGACGGTCTGGCCTTGAAGGGGCTCCTGTGGGGGCCGGTACTGCTCCTTCTGCAGGAGAGGAGGAAACACCACCGGGGCCAAGGCAGACTGCTGAGCTTCCTTTACAGATTTACAGAGCAAGACATTTTTACAGCTGTGCCACTCCAGTCTTACTTAACCGCAGGGTCATGCCCATATAATCAGGTGACGGCTTTGGAAATTTTGTTTTAAAAACCAAAACGAAAGTAAAATAAACTTTGATCTTGGCTTGACGTGGTTTTAGTTTATAGAGGCTGATTCATTCACTAAAAACCACAACACAGTAACATAATCTGTTCAAGTGGAGCTCTGTTATCAAGCTGTGGCAGGTGGAAGCTGTTTGATTTCAGTTGGCTAGGACATCGTCTGGAATGTCAGGTATGGTTATTTCACACTCTGCCCCAGTTGTGTCCGGTAATTTGGTAATGTTCTGAAATGCTGATGGTGGGTCATATGATTCAAAATCAGTTTGTATTATATTAACCCTTTTCTGGCAGCTTGTTGTAGGTGACATTTCTAACTTTCTCCATGTGAACAGTTCAAGCTGCAATATCTGAACCATGTAGATTGGAATCTGCTTTGTGAAAATTAGCCCCTTACAATGAGTTGTCTGATGCAACATGGACTGAAGAGTGCAGATTTACAGCTATGGGCAAAAGTAGAATTTTAGGATTGAGACATTTATTATTATTATTTTTTTAATTAACATAATTTAGATATTTTATTTAATCAAAGAAACTACAAAAATCTACTGAAAACCATAATAGCAGTAAAGCATTTCATCTTAGATTTTGAAATGTCACATTTTTCAATTTATCAGTTTTTCGTTAAGCATGTGGAAAACTACAAAGCGGTGTGTAATTCAATATGTTCACTTAACATTATTCAGCAGGTTTCATTCAACTTTTATGATGCCAGAGCTGTGTAGCTGTAGGTCTCTCTCTCTCTCTCTCTCTCTCTCACCTTGAAAGCGGGCTGGGTCCTCTCTGCGAGCAGACGTGGGATGAACTCTCTGCGCTGGGTGGTTTGGAACTGCATGGCGGGGGGGTTGCAGTGCAGGGGGGTCCGCAGGGGGCGCTTGCTGCTTCGAAGACGTGCATCTGAGTAGCAGAGAAACAGAACTGCTGAAACACTGCGAGCAATCGGGCAGGTCCCTGGCAAGCACTCCTAGGGCCGTTGACTGCACTGCTGCTGTTACACACACTGCACGCACAACGCATCAGAATATGAACTGGTACACCTGTGCACTTGCTGGTCTTGGAGAGATGGAGGTGGGATCACTGCCTTCTCTCCTATGCCAGGTTACCGAGGTGCGTTCTATAAAGCTCTAGGGTGGGTCTTGTCTTACTGTGGGGGAGGGTGAAGGTGGATTGGTAGTGAGTCAGGTGGCACTGCTTGCTCTCAGAGCCTATCTGCACTGTGGTGTTCCTCTTCAGGCAGTTCTTGTGGTGTTTGTGTCGACTGAGAAAAGAAATAAAGACGTTAATCCAACAGAAGTGGTCAAGCTGTCCTGTGACCAGTAAGATGCCTGCAATGCTGTTATTACGGATAGTATAGTCAGCAGGGTGTGTATTGGGGGAACACTTTGTTTAGAAATCTGTGTGTCTCGTTTGTTCCCCCAGCATTATGAAGCCCAAACCCCACGTTTTCAGGTCAATCCGACAAGACGTTTAGAAGTAATAAGCCTCACAAGCTTTGAAACAATCCTTCAAACATTCAGACAGGCAACCATATAAAAGAAGATGTGTGCTTCACATGCAACCAACACGCCTAATAACGACAGAGGGAAAGCTCACCTTAGCAAGCAGTAAATTCACCGAGCAGCAACAGTTAAAAAAATAATTCAAGTAATTGCAGTTTAAAGGAGTTATCCAAGTGCAGAAACACACAGTTCTTCTTTCTTGTTTTATATACTGCATCAAGATCATTTTATTTTGTATTCTGGTATGATAAAGGAAGATTTAGCTTTTTTTTTTAAATGGTTTGTTAAAACATTTCATGGGTAGTTGAAATATGTAAGAACGCATTGTATTTACAGTTAGAGGAGTGCATGCAAACCAAGAGATTAAACTAGTTATTACAGCTTCTTTCCTTGTTTACACATACATGCTGTACATCATAATAATAATAATAATAATAATAATAATAATATATTTTTCTCTCACCCACAGTCACAGAGTTCACAGATGCAGTTAAACTCTGGAAAGTCCATGCTGTCACTGCACTCACTGCCTCAATCTGGAGACACAAGTCTTTTTGATTTACTGCATTACTGACTGCCTCTTTTCAATTCAGGGACTTCAGTGTTTTAAAAGTAGCTATAAATCTGTGTTAAAGAGAGTAGCTACTTTCTCTCGATTCATAAACCAGACTGGAGGAAGCTGTGTCGAGGGCTTAGTGTGTGTCAGTTGCTATGGTTTCCTTTTCTTTGCCCTCTCAATGAGGAGGGAGGGGAGGGGGAGAGGGGGGGTATTTAAATCCGAAAGCCTTTCACACAGTAGATCCTGCCTCGTTATAAATGAGCCTGGGGGGTGCTGGGCGTCACCGCATGTATCGCAGACCTGTGTTTGCTCAGGCCAGGGCTGTAGTAGCAGTGTGTTTGCTGACACAGGACAAAGTGTGCTTATAATGCACTTAACAACCTGCAATGTAAACAGCCCTAGGCTGACTAATGGGCAGGCAATCATTGTCAATTGCATCCAGAACTGCAGTACTTTGCAGTATTGCAGTTTCTGACAACTTGGAGATTGCAATTATTAATTGGTAATGTGTGATGCCTGTTTGTATTGGTGTGGTGAAGGTCACTATCTGCCCTGCGCATTAACAGAATAACTCCCTCAACAGTAAGTGTTTCACAGAACTTCTGCATCATTAACTTGGTCATCCCCCTTTCTTCCCTTCTTCCCTCTCACCTCACTGTCCCCTCTCTTATCTCACCTCCCTTCTCCCCTTAGCCTTCCCCATCCCCTCTTTCCCCCTCTCTGTATTAATGTCTCATCACCTCAACAGTCTGTGTCTCTTTCAGACTTGTCTTTCTTCATGTAGTTATATTTATGTGTGTTCTTTACCACAAGACTGGGAACACAAGGGTGTGTCTGCCTGCCTGTCTGTCTGTCTGCCTGCCGCTGTCTGTCTGTCTGTCTGTCTCTGCCTACCTCTGTCACACCTTTTTTATGGTTTTGCACTCCAGGATGAAAGGTTGAGAGCGCCTCTCATTTCCCACACAGCACATACAGAAATGAAACCCGTTTTAACCCGTTTATGGTTTCAGTTGCATGTGCTCTCTGCCTTCCAGCCTGCAGGACTCTCCTTGACACTCACACAGATACGCTTTCACACAATCCCACACTCACACAGACACACTCTCTCTCACTCACACAGAGACGCTCACAACTCTGACAGGGTTTGTTAAACCAGGCAGGTGCTTTTGTTTATTAAAAAAAAAAAGGCTATCCATTTTCATCATTCCAATTAAGATATCTATGTATTATCCATCAAAATGGAACAATCAATTGTTATTATTAGTGTTTTTTTTTTGTTCATGACTTGTATTCTAAATGAATGGGTAGATTAAAAAACAGCAGTGCATTCAGAGGAAGTTTGGACTGGTTAATATGTTTTTATTTGTATTTCACAGGTTCCTAGTTATACCAAAGGCTTCACTTAAGTATTAAGCTGAGTATTATTTGATTTTTAATATAAACAAGTGTATTTAGCAGTTGGTAGAAGCAACAAGAACATAGTGTCTGGTATTATTGACTACAGCTGTTGAGACACAGTGTCTGGCATTATTAACAACAGCTTATAGGACATAGTGTGTGTCTTTGTAATCCTTGTTTTGGAGCAATACTATAGTGCTTTGTTTTGCTATTTAGAGCAGCTGTCCTCTATCCTATGTCTTGTGTTAAATGTTTATTTGTATTTATTATTTCCACAGCTGAAGAGTCTTACTGTGTTAATGGTTCGATTCTTATGTGTGTGTTTCTCTCTCCAACAGACTTCATTTGTTTGTCTTGCTAAGGTACATTGTTCTCTAATTGTTACCTGCGTGTCGCACTGTCTTCATGTTTGTTATGAACTGTAACTTCAGCTGTATTCATTCCCTGTCTCTCTCTAGCCGAGACTCCTCCCATCCGCTTCAGGGATGGTAGTAAAGACTCCTATTGCACAGCATTTCAGGTTACTAGCTTGATTAGCCACAGTGTATAGGTAACAAGCTCACGTTTATTAAACCCTTAGTAAAACCAGAAATGGATGAAACAGCTTTGCAATGGCAGTCCTGTTTTCATCCTTGCACTTGTAGTGTCACGCACCTCTAGCCCGTGTTGTGTTGCTCCCTTCTAGAAAATGCTAGGTGCCTGTATTGTAGTTTTAGCTAACGTATGTTCCTGTGTCTTGCAGGCAGTAACCCCACGTGACTGGATCTATGGACAGGTGCTGATATTTTTGGTTGGCAATTCATATGTTTTAAGTCTTATAAAAATGCATTTGACTTTGCAGGTTGGATGTCGTGGTTTTGGTTGCCTACTGTTTCAATGATCTTGAATAAAAATCCATTTCACTTTTGTAAGTATGGCTCCTTTAGATGCTTTTAGTTGTTCACTTGTCTCCTAGTATCTGAGTGTAGTAGCCTGCTGGCACTAATCCTTGGGACCTTTGTGCATATTGATTGTAATGGTCCCAGACCCCACAATGCTAGGCTGTGGCTGAGTGTGTGATTACACAGTACAGTTTATACAAAGCACACAGGTGTACAGAAATATTGTAACAGGGGTTTTTGCATGTACAATTCAAGCCATCACTGCAAAGCTGTCGAGTTATGAAATATGTCCGGAAAGCAGCTTAAAAACGCTGCTGTGCAGAATGCCAGGTCCGAGCACAAGAGCTTGCTCGCTCATAACCAACAGAGTCCCAGCCAGCCAGCCGTCCCAGTCTCAAACAACACCCATCAGCCTGCAAATCCCTCTCCTTCCATCTGCCTCTCGTGCTCCAGCAGATCTTCCACGTCCTCATCCACCGACGCAGCCAGCTCCCCCAGGATCACATCCAGGGCCTGGGGAAACAAACACTCTCATCCCTTAAAGGAAGCCACTGCCACCACAGCTCTGCTGCTGTTCTACAAACGCTGGTAATCACAGAATTGGGGTTGATTTTGGTCAATCTACAGCTCTCTCCCATGAGCCACAGCTGGGGTTTTAGAGCATTTTACAGCACTGGGGAAACTGCTTTGCATCAAGGTCTTATTTTTGATAATCACAGACAGCAGATGGTTAAAGCAATCCAGGGTATAAAATGGACCCTGACATTAGTCTGGAACAAAGTGTTAAAATATTCATTAGCCACTGCATAGAATACTGTGCACAGGAGTGTTTCCCCTGCTCTCCTGGTTAGCTAGATCTCAAATACAAATGCATAAAAATGCTCACCACGTCAGTGAAAACTTTCTGATGGTGGTGCCTGAGAAGCACGTTCTCCAGAGTGGCGTCTCTCTGCCTCTGGACACTGTGGTACTGGTGAAAGAGGGTGTTCACAATCCAGCCTGAGTGAGGAAGGTAAACTTGTGAAATAACTTACTCTGACCTACACAGGGACTACACTTGAGCAAAGTTCAGATAACAGATTAAACTCTGTTCATGCAGGTTTTATGGGAAAAGTGCAAATGGCAGAAACTAAGAATCTGTGCTACAGGTAAAAGGATCCCCACCTGACCCCATATAGTTTTCTATTGTCACGGAATGTGCGTCCAGGTGACCTTTGGGGTCCTATTACCTGTAACACAGGAAGCAAACTTGTGGCAGGAACAATTGATTTCACTGCAGTGCAATAGAGTCTGGAGAACAATGTTGTTCTGCTAACGTGAGATAAGCACCAAAGCCTTGATTATTACTGTCTAAAAGCTTCCGTGATTGTTCCTTTTGCACGAAGCTCTGGCCGTGGTTCTCCACCAGCGCCACCAGGTGATCCATCAGGAACGAGTCCATCAGCCTCCGGGCAGCGTAGCGGCTGACCTGCACACAGAGACACACACAGGTGAGCAACACAGCAGCTGAGGTTGGGTTCCAGTTAGACGGGTGAGGAACAGGGCTTCCCAAATGCAGGAAACACCAAGACAAATTCAGGCGCCAGATTAACAAAGAAGCACAAACTAGGCACCAGCACACACCATGTAGAACTGTCATTCAAAAACTGTGTGAGTGAACTCGACATTCCTTAAACAGTGCTCCCCATTTAGTAAGCAATATAGAATGCATTTCAATAAACTTCAAGAAATAACTGTACTGTACTGTATGGGTTTGGTGGGCGACCAGCTAAAAGGTTGTAAGATTCATTTTTAGTCGTAGTAGACAGGCATTATAAGACAGAAAATGTACGAATGAGAGGAGGCCATTTGGTCCATCAGTGCTCATCCGGTTCCTAGTAGTTTGTGGATCTCAAAACCAAGTCGGGTCTTAAAGGATCCCAGTGATTCAGCATCAACAACATGGCTTGGTAATCCATTCCACCCCCTCACCGCTCTCTGTGTGAAGAAGTGTCTCACCCTCTGTTCGAAGTGTAACGTTGCCTGTGAGTGTGGGTGCTGTCCGGTGTACCTGAGCGAGCTGCAGTCTGGAGATCTCCGAGTCGTGCTCCCCCAGCACAGAGAGAACGACAGTCCTGGCCTCCTCACTGACCACCTCCGGCAGCAGCTCCTCCTCCAGCACGCTGTCCACTGCCAGCCCCGCCTGCACCTCCCGCACCTGGCAGCAAGGGGGCAGTGTGGGGGAAGAGGGGCATTAAACAACAGGGGTACCCAATCCCCCAAGAGGCTTTGAGAAGAGCGGATGGGTTCAATTGGATTGTGAAACACACTCACCAGTCCTGGGATCAGCTCCTGCACTGTCTCAGTCACAATCTCAGACATGCTGTCGTAGATGGCTGCCTTGGTCAGGTGACTGTCAACGAAACCCTTGACGGAACTCCTGAGGACCTCGGCAGACACGTCCAGCATCACTTCCTGCAGGAGCTCCCCGAACAGCATGCTGGGAAGGCGTGAAGTGTGTTCCTGCACACACCCCGCGCTGGGGAAACACAAACACACACACTGGGCTGGGCTCTGACTTTCAATCCTGCCCGGTTAAAGTAGTCTGCACCACAGTCTTCAAAAAGGAAAGAGAGATGCTAAAAGTGATACAAAGAGTCTATTAACAGAGGAAAGCGTTGTCATTTACACTCTTCATTTTTGCTTGTTAATGTGTCACACACACACTCTGGACCTTGTGTCTCGAAGTTGCATTCTTAATCGTTTCTGAAGATGCTGCAAAAGTGTTTGGACTTACTTTGACTGTCTTTGCTTCTTGACAGAGTCTGTGCTCGGGAACTTCACCGGAGAGCTCTGCTGGATAAATACAGAGACACACAGTATTGGCAATGCCAGGGACAGGTGAAGGATATTTCTGTTTATATCACAAGCGTGGGTATACCTGGCGTGGAATAACATGCTTACCAGGACTACTTTGGAATGCGTCTTGCTGATTCTTACACTGTTCATTCACCAGGTGGTGAAGCTGGTCTCGTGCATGTTGTGATTGACAGATTAAAACCAGGTCGTACCTGCACAGAGTCCCTGGAGAACACCTCAATGAGCAGGTCTGGGATGAGCTCGTCAGACAGGACGTCCGCTATAAAGGAATTCACACAGTCCCAGGCAAACCGCTTGTTTTCCGTGAAGTAGAGGGCAGCAGCACAGTCCTGCCAGCAGAGAATCTCATTCACTCTGTCGGCTGGTGTCACAGATTAGCACGGGTCTTGGACTAGCTAACGTTAGGCAAGGCAGTCCAAGATCAGTGCTAACCAGGGTCTGTGAAACCAGCTGGTTCTGTATTAAGAGTTTAAAGCAGGGCTGCAGTTTCTTCTGGCCTGTGTTCCACCTGAGCTCTCAATGACAAACATGTCCAACTGAACAAATAACTAGGTCAAATTAAGTCAATTGAGAGCATAAACTGGAATGAAAACCAGAAGACCCTGCGGCCCTCGAGGACTGGAGTTTGACCACTGAATCAATCCGTGCTTGAAACGGTTTCAACGTTTTAAGACTGGTAGGCTGTGATTGACAGAGGAGTTATCAGGTGTATTGTTCTAAGGAGGGGTCACAGATACAGTACTGCTGCTTGGTGGGATTTGAACTATCGATACAGTACAGGACACCTCAATGCTATGCCTTCACTCATTAACAGATACAATATATAAAAGAAAGTCCTCTCACCCTGTGTCTGTTTGAAAGTGTTGCTGGTGCCTTTGCTTCTGTCTCTAACTCCCTTGTGTTCACTATCTAAAGTGGAGAAAAAAACAAGATCATCAACACTAATAAACGGATTATTCACTGTGGAGTATTAACTAACAGCGTGAGGTACTGGGAGAACAGAGAGAGCACTCCGACTGGCTAAACGCTCACCTTACTTTAGTTCTCTTTCCTTTGCAGATTGTGCAGTGCAGCATGCCCATGTTCGCATGCGAGTGACCCCTCTTACCTGCAGCAGAGGCTGCCTGGGTTCCAGGGTTTCCAGCCCCTTCATGACTCCTCTTTGCACTGGAAATACACTGGGTCTGGCGGTGAGGTCTTCCATGACTCTCCCCCCTCTGAGCAAGAAACAGAAACACACGTCTGATCCGTCATCGCTTCAACATAGCAAATTCAAAGACAATCGGAGAGATACAGGGCTCTGTTCTTAAAAGTTTAGGGGCGGTTTTGTTGAAGCCCATTCTGTATTGCTTAAATACATTCTAGGGATGGCAGTAAGACTTAGCGTATAGCAGTTCCATCTAGTCCAGGTTTTACTACGAGCTTGATTAGCCACAGTGTGTAGGTAACAAGCTCAGGTGTGTCTGATTAAATTCGTAGTAAAACCAGGAATGGATCAGACGGGAATGGGAGTCTTATTACCATCCCTGCATTGTATAATGTAGCACAATGAGAAGACGCTGATACAGTATTACTCCATGTATCTTCTTGCCTCGCTCACCTCTCCGATGCGGTCCCTGCTGACAGCGGTTGCTCCGGCGTTCTCTTGCTTCTGTGGAAGTCTGTCGGAGTCTGATCCCACCCGTCTCCAGCAGTCAGACTGGAAACAGAGACACACTGTAGCTCAGGCCAGACATTTAGCTACCAAGTCCAAACTGAAGTCACAAAGAGCTACTCCAGATATTAACCATCCTTGATGATGTGCAAGGCCTTGAAGTATTTGCAGCACACGCACTCCTGAAATGCTAAACATTGCATATAGCCTGCTATACAAGTTAATACATGGTGTGTAGGGTGTGTCTTATTATTGAGTAAGAGATCTCGTACAGTGAGGACTGCAAAGCCAGTAGCACTGCATTCATGTATTTAATCAGGAGATTCACCCTTTGAGACAGAGGGTTGTTTGTTAGTGTGGACTGCAGGAGAAGCATTGGCTGAAGGGTCTAAGCAAGTCCCAGATACGATCTTTAAAACCAGACAAGGAAAGATGATCCAATTCCATCTTCATACTATGATAGAAACAATTCCACGTCTTTGGGATTAGATATGGCAAAATTCTCCCATACATGTTCAAACCCTTGGAACAGCCACATTAACAGAGTACCTGAGAGTGTAAACTGTAGCCAATGCTAGTCCTTTCTACCAGAGCACTCCAATAAGGAGGTACCTAGCCTTGAAAAGCCTTAAACACAACCCAAACCCAAACTCTAACCCAATAGCCCTGAGCTGGTGGCTTTCCTGTTATACATTCACTGGTTGTCACTTACTTGTCTGGGGGTTTTGCATTATGGACTGCTGCCCCCTAAGAGCTAAGATGAGGTTGTCTAAGCCTGATTCAAGCCCCAGTTAGCCCCCTGCATGGGGCGTCTCGTTATTACCTGGGCAGGTAGGGAGTGGAGCGCACCTGCCGTTGTCCGCGCTGACTGGCAGAGACAGGGGGCTGGAGGTTGGTGCCGCTGGAGAGCAGACTGTCCCATTCTGTCCTGGGCACCACCCCCCTCTGCTGACGAACACGGTTTAAACTGGGGGGGAAGAAAACAGCTTTTTGCAAACTGCACTAACGCTGTAGTTTCAAATGAAGTCAGTATTGTACAGCACTGGTGGGGTAGCGCTGTAGGGATACAAGCATGCTCTCCATTGAAATCAGCCTGGATCCTCGTCATCCTTTGTGCCAACCTTTATACAAGTTTACCATAGGAAAAGCATAGCAAAATGTAATAAAGCATAGTGAAAGCATGGTGAAGCACAGATAAGCACTATGGGAAATGCATTGTATACCCACAGGAAAAGCTGCAAAAACACTGGTAAACTATTGTAATTCAGGATGTGAAACAGGAATTCAAAACAGGACTGATTTTGTTCACAGAGGAAACAGGAGGAGGGATCATAGATGTGACGCATGGAACTTGTAAGGCAACAGTCTTACCTTTCCTGGAGTTCAGACCAGTTCTTTTCCGCTCTGCTCGATGCCATCAGAGTTGGCTGTGGTCTGCTGTGTAGAGCAGACGCAGATTATTCTATTAGAAACGCAACTGTTACTGGGATGATACGGGTTTATGTGTATGTATTATATAAGTTTATGGCGTAAAGGAATGAAAGAAATAATTTAATTGAATGAAATATTTAACGCAAATAAATATTGCATTAGGGCCTACATATTGCTAACTTAAATAACTAAATGCTTATCATAAAAAAGCTCCAATTAATCGATTTTCTTATAAACCATACGAACCGGTATTTTATCGTTTGTTTTTAATGTTAAATATGCAACTAGTATTAAAAAGTGTGGTTTGATAGAAATATTTAATTATTTTGCAGTGCATTTAAATTAAACGTGATCATATATACAAACATCATTTAGTCAACAAAACACCCGCATGTACGCAGACGCTGTTCGAGTCCCACAACGGAATCGATGAACTCACTTTTATCTTTCGACCCGATCTTCTGTAGCTGTTGGAACTCGGCCTTGTTCTTCAGTACGAGACTGATAACAAAGTTACGGTTCTTGGCAATCGGCATCCAATGGGGGATAAAAACATGATCGTTTTTATTTCATTAGTGTACAGTATATCTTACTTTGTATCCGATTGTATTCGAGAACAGGCTGTTGTGACTGTTGTTTTTTCTTTTTTTTTAAATCTCGCAGCTGCAACACACACGGGTGCTGGTCTGTGATTGCACTTCATTGGATACAAGGATCAGCCTGGTAACTAACAGCCTTCTTTGTGTATGTGAGAGAAACTTAACATACAGACACAACTTTAGCCGCAGTCCCTCCACTCGCTCTGCTCGACGCGTCTATATTCTTGGTATACATACAGTAATGATCCCGCAGCAATGTAGAATCTATTAACCCCCCCACTCGTGTTCAGTACGAGAGGTGTTTTACATTCGCTAACGAAGAAAAATGCTCTTCGAGATGTTTCCTTTTGCTTGGCAAAGTTAAAAACCATGCCCAGATAAGAGTCTTAATCCGCATGCATTTAATCGGTTTATGTGACTCTGCAGCAGAAGCTGTTGATGTGTAGTTCACCCCTTAGTCTCTGTAAGTCGCTTTGGATAAAAGCGCCTGCTAAATGACCAATTGATTATTATTATTATTAAATAATAATAATAATAATAATAATAATAATTAATAAATAAATAAATAAATAAATAAATAAATCTACCTACCTTGAAACGTCTTATCTTCACAGTTTTCCGTTTGCGTTTGTATTATGCATGTACCACAGTTTGCCATATATATATATATATATATATATATATATATATATATATATATATATATATTATATATATATATATAATTTTTTAAAAAATAAATAAATAAATAAATCCTTTATCATATTTCTCTGGGCTTTACACTGCTTCACTTTGTTTTCCATGCTTTGTTACACTTTGCTGTGCTTTTACTATGGGAACACATTTATAAGGAAAGAAGACAAGGGTTGAATTGACAACAGAACTGGCAGGAATGTCGTTGTCCATCAAATCAACAGTACGAAGGTCACTCTTGAAATCAAGACTTAAAGGATGTGTTGCAGTAAGAATACCTCTGTTAAGAAAGGGGAACAAGACTAAAAGGCTAAAATATGCACAAGAACACAGAAATTGGACTGTTGATGGATGGACAACGACACCTGTGCCTTCTGCCAGTCCTGTTGTCAATTCAACGCTTGTCTTCTTTCTATTCCTTAAGGATATTTATTATCTTCAAGTATTGCTCATCCTTGTTAGACAGCGTTTTGGGTCTTCCAGTCCTGGGTTTGAACAATTACAGATGATGTTTCTCTGTACTTGTTGATTATGTTTCAGATACCACACCTTGAAAATCGAGTGATGCGAGTTATTTCACTCAATGTTTTTCCATCTTTATGCAAGTCAAGGTTGTTATAATAGTAGAAAACACTAATGGAGGCTTTGAGTAAATTGTTGATGCTCATAATGCATCAGAGTAGAAAAATGCAACATATCTAAGACTTTTGCACAGCAGTGTGTGTGTATATATCTATAGATATATATATATATATATATATATAGATCTATAGAGATATATATATATATATATATATATATATATATATATATATATATATATATATATATATATATATATATATATAATCAATCATTCATCCATACACATTTCTGATACAGATAATAGTCGCTCACACTTTGCACAGGATTCGCTTGCCAATAGATATTTTATTTTTAAAATACAAAACACAAAAGTTTCTGAACGCTTGTTTCCAAAGTTTGACAGTTCAGCAAGCTGTTTCAGGTCAATGTTCCCTTTACATAAATATCACCCAGAGCACTGGAGTTCATAATGGCTTTAAAAAAAAGGTTCAATTAGTTGCCCATTTCAATTAGTTAAGCATCTGATTAGATATTGCGTGACTTGCAGTGTATACAACCATCTTTAATATTGCGTGACTTGCAGTGTATACAACCATCTTTAATGGATGGGCTTGACAAGAAGCAACAAAAACACCTTGGAACTTTCACAACACAAACTCCAGACGTGTTTGAACAGAGGGGCTTGGGAGGCGGAAGTCAAAGCTGTGTTTTAATACCTGCTTGAAGGACACAGTACACATACCAATCACATACATACATCATGTTTCTTTATGCTGAAAAATAACAAAAAATACTATAGAAAGAATGAGGTCTACTCAATCAAATCTCTGAACGATTTTAACAATTGCAGTACGCATTGCAGTAATAAGGATTTTCTTTTATGCATGGTATGTTACAAACTGCATCAGAACAATTGCATTTTAAAAGGAAACTTCGGCACCAGACTCACTTCAGCACATTTTATTCATATTGGTATCCATAATACAAAACAGACAGCCCAGACACTGCTAGCGTGGGTATACTCAGCGTGAGATTTATTTTTGTCCACGCTTACCAGGACTAGTTTAGAACGTGTCTGCTTACGTTCCTGTGCTGTTGAAATTCAGGACGGGGCTGCGCTTCGGGGTATTCAAACAATACTGCCGCCTATACGTGCTTTATAACAACTATAAAATGTCTGAAATCATTTCAAATTTCTATGTTTTTTACTCAGATTTCCTTGAGAGCGAATTTAGTCAAGAAACGCTAGTTCCCGATCTGACTGTGTCTGCCTCATCCAAACAGCCAGTAGCCGCTGCATTAAAACCGGTAAAGGTAGAAAACAGACAGAATGCGATTTGTAGAAAACAAACAGACAGAATGTGAATTGTAGAAAACAAACAGACAGAATGTGAATTGTAGAAAACAAACAGACAGAATGTGAATTGTAGAAAACAAACAGACAGAATGTGAATTGTAGAAAACAAACAGACAGAATGTGAATTGACAGACTTGCTAAGAGGCCATAAACTCAGTTTGAAATTAATCCGCGTCGCAGCACAGTCTGTTGACAAGGAAAGTAAAGATCCGCCAGGTAAACTAATCCCTGAATTAACTGATTTTATATAAAAAATGTACACATTTTATTGCTATTTATTTTCAATATATACTTGTGTCGGGGCTTGTGATTTACTTTAAAAACCGTATACCACGAATATATACTTGTATATATCCTCTATATACAAGTTTGAATGTCATGAACCAAGAACGGCTGTCAGCCCCCCGTTCAAAGTCGCCATCAGTTTTATTATTATTGTTATTCATTTGTCTCTTGAAGTCCAGCGAGCTTGCACAAGCGTTACAGTCAGAAATCCCTGGCGTGGTGAAGTGTAAAGGCACAGTTCCCGGAGAGGTTCAGGACTCCTCCAGTAAAGCGAGGTCGTTAGGCAGCGTTCAGTTGTTCAGTCTCTGTTGTCTTGCATTCAGTCCAGCCTGGCAGTGGAGTGTGCCACGTCCACGCAGGGGAGAGCGAGCTCAGGTCAAGCGTCAGCCTTTAGAGCTTCTTTCTGATGGGTTGACACACTTTCTGTGGTTGGTGTGTGTGTGTGTGTGTGTCAGTGTGTGTGTGTGTGTAGCCCAAAAAAGTCCTCAAAAAGGTAGGAAAACCTGACAAAACCTACTTCATGAGGACACAGGCCATGTCCCTGTAGTGTTTAAAAACATGTATATTTCACACATCCTCCCAAGGCCCCTCTGAAGTTTTGAATAGTAAATCTGCACTATACTGTACAAGAGTCAATGCAAAATCCTCATAAACACTGTGTGTGTGCGAGTCTGACACAGTGAACCCTGTCGCACAGAATTTCTATAAAAGTCATGTTACTATTTTTTTTTTTTATTTATTTACTTGGGTTATATAAAAAGTACCCGCTGCACATCCAAACGTGTGTCTGCTTTGGTGGAATATATACTGCCCTCCTGCTTTAATAAATAGGATTTTTGATTTTCATAGTAAAAATGTTCTTTGTTTGGAAAAAAAAAAAGTTAGGTACCATGGAAAAAACTTGTCTCTGCAGCCCAGGTTTGGCACCTCTTTCCCTGTCTGTCTGTTTCAGTTGCTTGTATAATAATCCAGTTGAACATCGTCTATATACTTGAAAAATAAAACGTCCCAAAAGAATGTAGCGTCACAGTGTGTGAATTCTTGTTAAGGGAGACTGTTAAACTATCCAAAAGAATACAAATGAAATTTAAAAAATCTCCCTTGACAACCGACATCAGCGGCCTAGTCCTTTCTTCAGGCTTTGAAACCCTGGGCCTAGATTTGCTATAGTTGCATTCCGAGACATCCAGTCATGGGTCCTCCCTTAAAAAGCAAAACAAAGTCTTTTTTTTTTGTTATTATAAAAAATTTAAAAAGTTCCTGATGTATATATATAAAAAAAAAAACTTGTAGAATCTGTAGCAGTCTGCATCTCTGCTCAAGCTGTCCAAGACTCAGCAGCTGGGCTCCAGTGGAGGAGTGACCTCCAGCTCACAGCTCCTCCTCAGTTCAGGAACTGCGTGTATCCCTCGGCACCTGTTACTATGACGTCCATCCAGATCCGCATGGCCTCCGGAGAGGGGGCCACCATGTAATAGAGCCGGTCGTGAGTCTTGACACAGAACGTCAGGGAGGGGTTTGGGCTCTGGAATCACAAGACAGGGAGTCCGTTAATTCAGTCTGACCAGGCCTGGTACAGTTACTGCTACAGTGGCTGTTTCTGCTCAAATGCAAGGCATTATAAAAGTGGAGGTGTTAGATTCCTGTACGTGTTTCCTGAAACCTCCTGAAACGTTTAAACACCTTTAGAGATTTACACTTGAACATATTTTGAGATAATTTTGATTACTAACAAAGTCAAAACAGCTTGTTACACATAAAATGTCAGCACCCTTCCATGGACTTAGTACACACTACATCTGGCTTGAAAAATCACCCAGTATAAAAAACACATACGGGGGCTAGTAAGTACATTTCCACACATGCTGCTGTGACTTCATGTGGCCGAGGCTGTAAAACCAGATCTGTAATAATTTCAGTGGTAACAGTGGTATCTTATTCTCATGATTTTATATGACATACACATACTGTTGTGTCTCTGTTACTCCTGATCTTTCACTGTATCTTCTTATGATTCTATATGACATATGCATCCACAACGTTTTAGAATTTCCACATCCTAACCTTGTAGTTAGTATATTGCATTGCTTTTCACTGTATTTAATGTATTATGCATTGTTTTTTACTGTACCTTGTAAAGCGCTATGTGATGGTGGTGCACTATGAAAGGCGCTATATAAAATAAAGACTGATTGATTGATCTATTGATTGATTGATTGATTGACGGTCCTGTAACCCTGTGGCACTGACACACAAAGGGACTGTTTCCAGAAAGTGTTTGTATTCAAAGCAAAGCTGTTCATCTGTTACTTAAACAACAAAACAAGACCCTTCTCAAAGCACGGGTCTAACTGACCATGAGGTTCCGTTTGATTGCTGTAGACTGCAGGACAGCTTGCAGAGAAACAACTCAGCCATGCGTTCATTCTGCAGAGACTCTACCCCGGAGCAAACCATCCACGCACAAACTCATTCCAATCACAGCAAGCCAAGATGCATTTACAATGGGATATAGAGCATGAATTTATATTTCAGAACCCGTACCCCTTGATCACTTCAGTTCACTGTGCTGGTGTCACTTGTGCAGTTTTGAAAGAACCACATGCATTTTCTGATAATGCATATATATATATATATATATATATATATGCTGTAACGTGTGTGTGTCTTTTCAAAGCTGCACACTTCAGATCTACATACTGTAGTGAACAGAAGTGCATGGCAGGTACGATTCATGAAACTAGATTTAATTACCCCCTTAGATGTGGGACAAGATTCCTCTTTTATAATCATACAGAGTCTTCAACATTCCCAAATCTCATGCCTCTCAATACATTAGCTTTACTAAAACCACACCTGCATCAGTGCATCGTTCTGGTGTTGCAACATGCACAGACCTGCTGCACGCAGTAACTGCAAAGACTCCCAGTGAGATCAGGCATGAAGGATTAGGCTCAATGTAAACTTCACCTGCAGTGCTGTGCTCTTATCTGTTAAGGCTGGTTCATACTTCAGTCATGCAGCTGTGTAACCGAGGGCGATTCCTAGCCTCTCTAACTAACTAGCTCCTGGCGGTCACAAGATTTAAAACAGGAACCAACAGGCAAATAAGTTCATTAAAACTGAAACTGAAGGAGTGTCAGACCAAGCAATCTTAAACCAGAGCATCCAAATCAGAGACCCAACAAACAGCAGCAATCAAGACAGACCTCTCTCCGAAACTGAGCTGGGAGCAGCTCTGTGATCTGCTGGGTAGAACAGTTCAGAAAGTTAGAGAGTTACAGGCAAACACTGCCGCCACCGACAAGAAACAGACAAGACCTACGCAGTAAAAACAAACGGACTCAACAACACAGGTATACAGTGGACGGGACACATCAGACATACTGTATAAGGGACAAACCTGTAAGAGTGGGCTCCAACTCTGGTCTCAAGGACTGTCCCAGTCCAGAAATTTGTTCCAATCCAGTCTTAAATTGGTTAATTGACCCTTAGCCAGTTCAATTAACTCATTTAGGATCTGGTTGGAGAACAAACATGGACTGGAATAGACCATGAGGGGCCTGAGTTGCTCTAGGAGATAGGCCTAAGACAGACGTATAGGGGATAGGACAGCTAACCCTCCTACAGATAAGAGAACTACAGACCAGACCACTGTTTTTTTATGTGTGTGTATAGAAGGGACAGGTGCTGCTCAGCTTTGTAACATGACAAACAGTACCTGCGCTGTTTGAGTAAAGAAAGTGCACTTGCATCATCTGCCACTAGATGGTGCTGAAGTGTCGCTGTGTGGAAAGCTGAGATTGCTGTTCTAAGTCACATCCCCATTTGGAGCCTATTAGCAGCAACTTTACTTCGAGTGTATGTCTTGCACTCAACCACAACAGCCTCTATATAAACAGATTATATACACTTTCATATCAGCTTTTCGTCTTTTTTATTTAGATTTCATGGTTCATAATAAGTTTATCAGTGTGTGGTGGCTACCACTAATCAAGTTGAGAGCGTACTTTCTATTGCACTCTCCGACAGATTAGCAGATACAACACCTAGGCACGCAGACATACAGTACGGTATATATACCAGCACAAACATGACAAAACACACGCTTACTAGAGTGTTTGCTCCAGGGCAAAGATTTCACCATTCAAAAATATAGAGATCATTACAATTACAAAAGAACTTTGCAACCCCTAACATAACTGAATACATATTTTTTTAACAGTGGTGTGAACCGGAGCAAATTCTGGTAATTCTTTTCTTTTTTCAAACAGACACGCACTGTATTTACACAGAGTGATACATACATTCACCAAATTCAGATTGAAAAATCCTTTCTGATTGTGGAACGAGAAGATGAGGAGGGAGAGGAAGAGCATGGGGGCAGCCAGAGGGAATGAGAGAGAGAGGAGAGAAATGAGCAACCGAGGAGAAGTGCCTAAGAAAAGCAAAATCATTTAGAACGGTGAAAAAACAAACAAACAAACATGTGAATAACGGAAGCAGCGTGCAGAGATCTGTGGAAAAAAAGCAGTAACTTTGAATAGAAAATGCAAATGAAACACTGGCAAATGAGAGAGAGAGAGAGAGAGAGAGAGAGAGAGAGAGACAGAGAGAGAGAGAGAGAGAGAGAGAGAGAGAGAGAGAGACAGAGAGAGAGAGAGAG